>NW_028134865.1:0-97130 GCF_964662115.1 Mustela nivalis | reverse complement strand
TCAGGAATACTTACTTCACAGGTGGTGCCCTTGTTTCCACCAAGAACATGTGCGACAAAGTCTTACCACCTAAGTTTTCTTCTCTAATTAAAAATTTGCCAGCATCTCATTTTGATTATTTACTTACTTATTTATATTTATTTTATTTTAATATTTATTCAACTTGTCTTGGTGTTGGTTTGTTTTGGTTTGTCTGTTTTTTGGTTTTGTTTTGTTTTGTTTCATGTTTTGAATGCCTGCTCTGCTCCAGACAGATTGCCAAAGCAAATGCTTATTAATCTCAGCAGTCTTCGTGGTGAAATTACTTACTCCTGTAGGTATATGTGAAATAAGAATAAGATCAAGCCACCTAGACACCAGTGTTGGTAGAGTATCTCATCCAAAAGAAACCCAAATCCTGCTTTAAAACCAAACAAAACATTGAAAACTAATATAGCTCCTTACTGAAGATCTCTTGAGAAGGTAGAATAGGGTGAATTATACTAAATAACATCCATCAAGACTACCTCAATAAAGCTTCTTTGTATACTGTTTCTCCCGCATTTTTTGTCACTTTCCCTATTTCCTGCTCATCTGCAGTTTGCCCTCACATACCAGGCTATCCTCCCCCACTCTTTTCTCTTATCATGTCTCCTTTTTTTTCTTTTACCAATTTTCATGGAGAGGTAATAACAGTAACTAACACTTACTAAGGGATTATCAGGAGACGGAAAGTGTACCAAATGCATCACCTGTGTTATGAGGAAAATACTGTTCCTTTCCTCAGTTTAAAGATGAAGAAAGTGGAATACAATGAAGTTAAGTATCTTGCCCAATATCACAGAGAGTTAAAGCCTAGATCCACGATGTAAAGCCAGACAGTCTGACTCGAGAGTCTGTATTCTTTTTTTAAGAATTATTTTTATTAACATATAATGTATTATTTGCCTCAGGGGTACAGGTCTGTGAATCATCAGGCTTACACACTTCACAGCACTCACCATAGCACATACCCTCTCCAATGTCCATAACCCACCACCCTCTCCCTACCTCCCCACCCCCCAGCAACCCTTAGTATGTTTTGTGAGATTAAGAGTCTCTTATGGTTTGTTTTCCTCCCGTTCCCATCACTTTTTTTTCATTTTTTCCTTCCCTAATCCCACGACCCCTGCCCTGCCTCTCAAATTCCTCATATCAGAGAGATCATAAGAGAATTGTCTTTCTCTGATTAAAGAGTCTGTATTTTTAACAGCTATTCTATACTGATTTCTTTTCCAAAATCTATATATAAGTTCCACTTATGATAATATAATAGGCTAGGAAATGACCCTGCCTTAAAAAAAATAATAATTAAAATAACAAAGTAGAAATCAAGTTCCGTAAAGCACCAGGTAACTGACAAGTTAGTGAGAAGGTACAAGATGGCTTTTTTCTCCAGTATACTCTTATCACCCTTCTCCTCTCATTGTCTCTTGATATGTTCATTGGACATGTGTGGATATATTCACCTCTGAACTTTGGTTCCTGCTCTTTACTGGCTTGCTGGGCCCCAACACACCCTGTTTTTTCTAACCAGCCTATAAGCTCAAGTTCCTATTCAATGGTGATGGCAGAATGAATAATTAGACAGAACTTAAACATCAGAATTATAAAACTAAGTCCATCACTCAGGTTATCCATTAGTAAATAATATTATTGCAGTGAAAATGATTGTATTGAAGTAAAGAAACTTTTCAGTGATAGGCCCTAAGAGAGATTATCTAGTCAAACACTTTTATACTTGAAGTTGAGGCCCAGAGAGGTTAAGTGATTTGCCCATATTGAAAATGCTAGTAGTGAACTAGAACCCAGATTCCTTTATTCCCATTTCAGTGCTCTTTTACCATATCCTACTGCACTTGTGTTTTTAAAGATCATCCCAAGCACATTTCATTTCTCCATGTATATAACAAGAATAAATTTTTGCTTCAAATTTTAAGAAAAGAGGGGCGCCTGGATGGCTCAGTCAGTTGAGCATCTGCCTTTGGTTCAGGTCATGATCTTGGGGTCCTGAGATCGAGCCCCATGTCAAACTTCCTGCTTTGGTGGGCAGTCTGTTTCTCCCTCTGCCTCTGCTTCCCCCACCCTCTTGTGTGAGTTCTCTGTGTGTGTGTGTGTGTGTCTCGAATAAATAAATAAAATCTTTTTTAAAAATTTTAGAAAAAGATTCTATTTTTTACAAAACTAAACCAAAAGCACTCCACACCACTAGAAAATTTTGGTATTGACCAAATTCTGTAAGTACCTATATTGTTTTAGACCAAAGCTGGTAAGAGAATGTTGCACTGTGCATAACTTTAAGTATATAACTCCTTTTTTTAAAGTTTATTTACATTTTGGCATCTCATATAAAGATAGTTAACTAGTCATGATTCTCTATTTTAGTTAATTGCCTGAAGGAAGGATCCAAATGCTGTTTCCTATCCTATAAAATAAGAGTTTATTTGGAATGATAGCTCAAAATCTTTTCCAGTTCTGTACTTCTCTAAGTCACATTAACCAAAACTTAAATTTTACAATGCTGTGTCATCCTTTTTCTTTTTTTCTAACGCATTTAGAGGTAAGAAGGATGTATAGAACATGTCTAACATATTGTGAAAATCTGCAAAGATGTCTTAAATTATTTGAACTTCATTTTAGCTAAAACATTTTAAACTGACAAATTACTTAAGATTGTATTCAGAATTAATTATAAAGTAATTTTTATAATGCCAGATTACATTAATATGTTTATGAAATATCTTTGAGATTGCTATAGATTTTAGAAAGCGTGCTCCAAGTAGAATTTCAACCTGTGTAATAAAACAAAGTAAGAAAATATACTTTACTGTTGGATAGCACTTTAATATTCCCAGAGCAAAAGATTTTCAGATCCTAACATTTGGGGATTCTTCTACAAATAGGACACTTCACCTTATTAACCTGATTAACTTGCAGTGAAAGTCACCAATTGACAGGTCCTACCCACACACTTCTTTCAGTGCTCCATTCTTTATATGAGTGATTGTCCAACAGTTCACTCCAAGAATTGTCCATTAATTTAAGGAAAGTTTCTAACATAAAAAACATGATAATCGAAATCAAACAGTATTCTGTGATCCAGAAGAAACTGACAATGAAGATAGCTAGAAGATTAAAAGCTAAAGCAAAAAGAAAAAGAAACATATATAAGTTAGAGACAAACTATATTTTTAAAGAATCAGTGGAACTATTGAGTTCCTTAAATAAGAATAAGGGGCTACTTAAAATTTTCAAAATAGAAAAAGCAGAACTTTGAAATTAAAATATAAATAAAATTTAATTATAAACAGAAATAGACTGGAAGAGAAAATTATGAAGAGCCCCTAGAATACAGAACAGGAAGCAAAGAGGTTAAGAGTAACAGAAGGGGAAGGAAGAGAAAAAGGTGGGGGAGAGGCAAACCATAAAAGACTCTTAACTATAGAAAACAAACTGAAGGTTGCCAGAGGGGAAGTGGGTGGGGGGTGGGCAAAATTGATGATGGATATTAAGGAAGTTACTTGTAATTGGCATCATGTATTTTATGTAAGTGATGAATCACTAAATTCTACTCCTGAAACGAGTATTACCCTATCTGTTAATTTAAATAAAAACCTGGGGAATAAAAACCACAAAAAACGAAGGCAGAAAAAACTTGAGATTCAAGGCTTAACCAGGAGGCCCATCATATTGCAAGTAAGACTCCAATAAAGAAAGAATAGAAAAAGTATAGTGAGCATGAAATTATTAAAGAACTAATAAGTTTATTTTTTCTCAGAACTGATGGAAATGAGTCTCCACATGGAAAAAGCCCACTGAATATCCAGCACAATAAATGAAAAATACTCTTACCAAAGAAAAAGTCCCAAATTGCAGCATATCAAGGATAAACAAGAGGTTGTAAGAGCTTCCCAAACGCAAGTAATGGGGATAGTTCACATCCAAAAAGTAGAATGGCACTGGACTTCTCCACAACTACATTGTGAAACAATTTCTTCAAAATTGTAAGGGGAACAGTTTCACTAGTTAATTCTGAACTCAGCCAAATCAAGTGTGATCGTACAAAAGAAAGAGTAGTCCCTCCTTTCCCTAAAAAATACTTTCCATGGACTGTGGCCTATGAAATTTTGAAAGGATGTGATTTGTCCAGATGATTAAATAAGAAAGAGAAAGATATAGATGACTCAGGAGAGGGATAAAAAGTGTCAGCATGGCTGCTATTCAACAAGCCATGAGGTCAGTCAGTTCCATATTGTACTCTCTAAACGAGAACCTTGGGAAGGAGCTCTCCAGGAAACAAAGGAATAAAACATGTTGAGCATACAGAAAAAATATTAATTGCATGTAGCAGAGATTTGGAAGAGTATATAATAATTGTATTAAGTACATAGAAAACTAGAGTGTAAAAAAATTAGTAGTTATGAACTCCAGGAGAAATAATAGTCATGGTCCTAGTTCACCTCTTTGCTTAAAATATTTGCAACTCATAATAATGTAGACATTAGCTATTTATATTTATATTGGTGATTTATATAGTCCCACATTATAACATTATTTTGATATCAGAGATGGGTAGAAATGTGGGATAAGAATATAGAAGAGTGAAGTCTTCATATGATTGGGAGTTAACCAATTTTGTTTTAAATTGATAAATGAAGAAATAAAGTATAAGGATATCATCTAGACCCACACTAATATTAATCTGTGGCAAAGGAGGTAAGAGTATACAATGGGAGAAAAGACCGTCTTCAACAAATTTTGCTTGGAAAACTGGACAGCTACATGCAAAAGAATGAAATTGGACCACTTTCTTATACTGTACATACACAATAATAAATCAAAATGGACTAAAGACCTAAGAGGGAGACCTGAAAAAACAAAACTCATAGAAGAAGACATAAGCAGTCATTTCTTTGACATATGCCATTACAACGTTTTCCTAGATATGTCTCCTGAGGCAAGGGCAACAAAAGCAAAAATAAACTGTTGGGACTACACCAAAATAAAAAGCTTTTGTGCAGCAGAGGAAACCATCACAAAAACAAAAAGGCAACCTACTAAGTAGGAGAAGGTATTTGCAAATGATATATCCAATAGGGATTAATATCCAAAATATATAAAGCATTTATACAAGTCAGTACCCCCCCCCCAAAAAGAACAAACAGATAATCTGATTTTAAAAAGGACAGAGGACCTGAATAGACATTTTTCCAAAGAAGACATACTCATGGCCAACAGATACATGAAAAGATGCTCAACATCATTATACAATGAAACGCAAATGAAAACCGCAGTGAGATATCATTTCACACCTGTCAGAATGGCAAAATCAAAAAGACAAGAAATAACAACAGTTGGAGAGGCTGTGGAGAAAAAGGAACCCGTGTGCACTGTTGGTAGGAATGCAAATTGGTACAACCACTGTGGAAAATAGTATAGACCTTTCTCAAAAAATTAAAAATAGAAATTTAAAAAAGAAGCTCTGGCACATTGTTGCTGGGAATGCAAATTGATGCAACAACTGTAGAAAACAGCATGAAGGTTTTACAAAATATTAAAAATAGAAATACCATATGACCCAGTGATTCAACTACTGGGTATTTACCCAAAGAAAATAAAACACTAATTCGAAAAGACAGATGCACTCCTATGTTTACTGCAGCATTATTTACAATAGCCAAAATATCGAAGCAACCCAAGTGTCCATTAATGACTGGATAAAGAAGATATGATTGATATATAGATAGAATATATATTCTTTATATATAGATATATATAAATAGATTAGGTAAATTAGATAAATCGATATATCTAAAGAAGATGTGATATATATATATATACTTACATTTAAGTATATATATATTATGTATAATATATATAATATATACAATATAGATATATTATATATTATATATATACACATATATATAAATGGAATATTGCTCAACCATAAAAAGAATGAGTTCTTGCCATTTGTGACAACATGGATGGATATAGAGGTTATATTGCTAAATGGAATAAGTGAGAAAAAGACATACCATATGATTTTCCTCCTACGTGGAATTTAAGAATTAAAACAACGAAAAAGAAACCCAGACTCTTTAAGTACAGAGAACAAATGGGTGTTTGCTAGAGGAGTGGTAGGTGGGGGGGGCAGATAAAACACATAAGGGGGTTTAAGAGTTTACTTAATCATGATGAACACTGAGTAATGTATAGAATTGTTAAATCATTATATTTTACACCTGAAACCAATCTAATACTTACATTTATTTATATATATATATACACACATATACACGTATATATATAGGTGTATATATACGTGTATATGTGTATATTACATATATATGTGTATATATATGTATATATACGTATACATATATATATGAGACAGTATAGAGGGGTGTAGCAGAAGGATGTATATTTCACTATAAGACTTAATATAATTTTACTTAATAAACTATAACTATAGTTATTAGTTTTACATACATGTATTACCTTGATAAAAATAAAATCATTCCTGCGGTTTCTCCGCAGACCACGGGAGGCCAGAGGCGGGAACCGGCTCCCCTGGCCGCGCGCAGGAGGGATTCCAGCGGAAGCTGTCGAGCGACTTTCATAAATGAAGCTTTAAAATGACCTTTTTAAAAGAAGAGTAAATCCTCGGTTTCCGTGTGACTGTGCAGACACAGCCCGGACGTCAGCCCTGGGGGCCCGGAGCAGGCCGGTGCGTGTGGGTGGTCGCAGGCGGCCGGTGTCCAGCCTCGGGCCGCGCCAGCGCCGCAGGACGAAAACGCTCGTGTGGCCTTTCCCTGCGCCCCGACGGAGCCCGAGGCCGTTGTGAGGTGTTGGCCGCGGGCAGGACGGTCGCGCCCCCACGCGCCTCCAGGGGCCCGGGAAGCTCGCGGTCATCTGGATGTACAGTCTCTGTTGTCTCTGGTTTTAAATAACAAGCCGCTTAGAACCTGATCTTTACGCAGATTAAATTCATTGTCACTTCGCTTTGATCTTCAGCAATATTTATAAATTTAGTCATTGTAAAGGTTTCCTCATTTGATCCAGTTTTATACGAACTCTGGTTTGTTTGAGTCCGATGTCCAGGAAGAAACAGGACACCTTCACTTGGAGAACCGGGCTCGGGCCCAAGAAAGCTTTCCTACAAATAACGTGTTTTTCTAGGAGCCTCCGGGTGGAGACGCAGCGGCTCCTTCTGTGGTCCGGCACCACCTGCTGCTCAGTGGCAACTGTCCTGCCTCGGGAGGCTCAGGCCACCAACTGGAAAACACAATCTCACCATCTTCATTTTTGCTGAATCCATTAAGTGTAAAAGCCAATTATTTTTCTTTTGGAAACTATTTATTGGGCAGAAATACTTTATATTGAGTAATTTTGGTCTGCCACGCCTATATTTGATTTTGCTATTTGTGCGCTTTTGTTCCTAAACACAGGAAAGACCAAAAGTGCTCTCTCTTTGTGGTCTGGGGCAAGAGCTCAGATACACCCAGATTGATGGGCGCCAGTGAACGTAGGAGCATCTTTTCTGGCACCCAACCAGTCAGAAGTGTTTTTGTGGTTTTGGTTGTTTTGTTCTTTTGGTTTTTGGTTTTTGTTTTTTTGTTTTTTTACTACAGTAAGTATTATAGAACCAAAAACCTAATGCTACTTACTATCACAATGAAATGTTCTTTTACAAAGTTATTGCTGGTTATTGAATATCTTGTTGAGTACTGGGATCTGTTACCAAGAAGGAAATTACGTTTCTTACCATGTTTGAGCTAAGCAAATGCGAATAATTTTTTAAAGAAAGAAAAAAAAGAAGCCTCCTCTGAGACTTGTATTCTGTTGTTCATAATTTTAGGAGTTCTGAATTTCTTGGAACAGCTGCTTGAGTGTATTTTTGTACCCATATCTTCACTTCTGCCTTTTTCTTCTTAAATTAAAAAAAAAAAAACAACTATGATGTATTACACATTAAAGTTTTCTTGGTTTTATATATCAAAGAATAAAAACTTTTTTGTTACATTTAAAAAAAAATAAAATAAAATCAATTTAAAAAATACAATATCTCAACTTCTATGAAGGCAAGAGTTAATTGTGTGTTGATTTGACATTTTGCAGAACTTAAGATACACAAACATTTAAAACAACAGCAAAAACACTTTAATAAATATGCGTGTTATCTAGATTTTCTAATTTCTTGAAGTGTAATTATTGTTAGTATGCCCTTATAATCCTTTTTATTTCTATGTGATTGTAGTGTTATTCCTCCTTTGTTCCTGATTTGACTTGAGATTTTCTTCTTTTTTTAATATGGGCATTTATAGCTGTAAGTTTCCCTCTAAGCACTACTTTAATTAAGTCCCATCAGTTTGGGTATATTTTGTTTATGTTTTTATTAATTAAAATATTTTCTGATTTCTCTTGGGATATTTTGTTTGTTGATTATTTAGAAGTGTGCCATTTAATTTCCTCACATCTGTGAATTTCCATGCACATTTGAGAAGAAAGATATTCTACTGTTGTTGGGTAGAGTATTCTATAAATCTCTTACCTCTAGTTGATTTTTAGTACTATTTCAGTCTTCTATTTCCCTGTTGACTTTCTGGCTAGTTATTGAAAATGGGATACTGAAGTCTCCAGTTATTATTGTTTAATTGTGTATTTTTCCCTTCTGTTCTGTAAATTCTTCCTTCAGGTTTATCAGGGCTTTTTTTGTTAGATGCATATATTTATAATAGTTATTACTTTCTGATAGGTTGATCCTTTTATTATTGTAAACTGTTCTTCGTCTCTAGGGAAAATTTTTGTCTTAAAGTTTCTTCTGATACTAGTACACACACTCCAACTTTCTTTTGATCATTGTTTGTATGGCATAGTCTTTTTATAGTTTTCCTTTTTAACCAATCTCAAATATATATTTTACAGAGAGTGATAGTATAGTATCATGTTTTTTAATCCATTTTAGATTGTTTATTACATTTACATATAATGTAATTACTGTAAAATTAAGAATTACATCTGCCATTTTCCTGGTTGTTGTGTTTCTTATGTCTTCACCCATTGTTCCCATTCCTTCATTATTGCCTTCCTCTGTATTTGATAGATTTTTTTTTTTAGTTTACCATTTTAATTTCTTCGTTTCTTTTACTGTATGCTTTAGAATTGTTTTCTTAATGGTTGTCCTGGTGATTATTATTAGCATGTTTACATAAAACAATCTAGTTTAGATTAATACCAATTTAATTTCATTGCAGAAACTTTGCTCCAGTATAGTTCCATTCACTTCCTTTACTTTGTGCTATTACTATCATATACATTACATTTTTATACATTGTAAACCCATCAACACAGTTTTAAAATTGTATAGCTGTGTTTTAAATCATATAGGAGAAGAAGAGAATTGCAATGAAAATATCTATTTATACTTTTATATTTACCTATATACTTTTATAGTAAATACTGGTGCTTTTTGTTTCCCTATGTAAAACAAAGGTATGTCTAGTGTTAGACTGAAATACTCTCCTCACTTCTTAGACACAACTACTAGCAACATATTCTCTTAGTTTTTGTTTTTTAGAAATATCTTGATTTCTCTTTCATTTTTAAAAATGGTTTTGCAGATGTAAGATTATTTGTTAATAGTTGTTTTTTGCTTCTTTCTTTGTTTTCTTTCAGCACCTGGGATAATGTCATCTCAGTGCCATTTGGCCTCTATGGTTTCTAGTGAGAAGTCAGTCTTTACTTTTATTGAGGATCATGTTTTCCATTGCAGTTTTCAAGATTGTCTCTTGTCCTTTTGTTTTGACATTTTGACTATGAAATGTTTGAGCGTAGATCTTGTTGATTTATTGTACTCGAGTTTATTGAGCTTCTTGAATTCTAAGACTAATTCTTTTTGTTGTTGTTGTATCTGGAGAGTTTCTAGTCATTATTTCTTAAGATATTCCTTCTGCGCCTTCCTCTCTCTCCTCTCTCTCTCTCTTTCTCCCACCTTTCCCAGCCACTCCGTCCTTCTCTCTTTTTCCGGGACTCCCATTTTACATGTTGGGGATGTTGGATGGTGTCCCTCAGGTGTCTGAGGCTCTGTTAATTTCTCCTCATTCCTTTTGCTGTTTCCTTCTCATGCTGGATAGTTTCAATTGACCTGTATTCAGTTCATTGTCTTCAACTTAACTGATTCTTTCTTCTGTAAATAATAAATATATTATTATATTTACATTTATATTATATAAATAATAAATATATTATTCAGACTAGAGAAGTTTTTCATGTTAGTTATACTTTTCAACATCAGAATTTCTCTTTGATTTCAAATAATAAGGGTGCCTGGCTGGCTCAGTCAGTACAGCATGTGACTCTAGATCTCTGGGTTGTGAGTTTGAGCCCCGCACTGGGTGTAGACCATTACTTAAAAATAAAATCTTTTACAAATAAAAGGAATAATAATTTATATCTCTTTATTGTTATTCTCTATTTGATGAGACATCATTTGCATACTTTCCCATAGTTCTTAGACATGATTTCTTTCAGTTCTTTCAACTTATTTATTATAGGTGATTTAAAATCTTTGGCTAATAAATCCAACTTTTGGTTTTCCTCAGGGACAGTTTCTGTTAACTGCTATTTTTCCTGTTTATAGGCTATGCTTTTTTGTTTGATTATAATCTCTTTTTGTTGTTGTTATTGAAACTGGATATTTATGATATGTTTTTTTTTTTTTTAAGTACCAAGGATCTTTATTCTCAGACCTAATGTTCAACCTGTGACTGCAGATAACATGTCACTATTTCGAGAACACCTTCATTCTTTCCAAGTCTTCAGCCATAAGGTTATACCTTATTCTCATCATAACAAGATAAATGAATGAGATTGAAGGAGGATTAAGGAGATACACTGAAGATAAAAGCAAAGGGGAACAAACATTTTACAAGTTTATCATCCCAGTTACCCTAAAGGTTAAGTTTCAGATTTACAAGAGTAATGACAGAACCGCATGATTTCAGTGAAAACCAACACAAGTTAGATCTTTAAAAAAAAAAGGGGGGGTGGGGGTGGGGGAATCAGTTCAGAAATACTAAGTCAGGCAAGCATGCAAACTTCAGAGTATAAAAAATGCAAGGCCTGGTTGTCCAAACAAATATATCCCTCAGGAGATGGTGGTGCTTAACAGAAACAAATGAATTAAAAGCTGAAAGGGACACTTCTCTGAATTAGCAGACCAATTCCCTCAATTTTTAAGTGAGGAAAGATGGTAGACATTAATTACTGAGGCTCACATGGCTAGATAAAGGATGTACATAGATTTAATTCCCAGTGCTATTTACTACATACATCTAAAATACGATAAATATCCAGAACACATTAAGCCCACCGATTAAAATGACAAATACACGGGGAGGAGGTGAATTAATACAGCACAGCAGCACTTCTCACGTCATATTTAAGAGATTAAAAGGAAAAAAATAATCTCTCAAAGATTTCAATGCTCAGTTTTGATAGACTCCATCCAATTCTTTAATGTAGAGCAAATGTACGAGCTTAAAAAGAACGTGCATTCTTCAGCTTTCTCCTATACTTTTTCGGCCTATCTTTCAAAACTAAGCACTGAGTATTTTTGACCTAAGTAATGTGATGTTATATGTACACTTTAATTGCACGTTTTAGGAATAAAATCCATGATATTTTGGTAACTCAGTGTATTTATAAAATGAAAAGCTTTCTACCAAAATACACTTTTCACTGGGAAAAATAAATAAAACAGACAAATGGATCTACACAAAGTAAAAATTAACTTTGGTAGATTTCAGTGTAGGACAGTCCGTAACAAGCCTATTTGCCCTTTTCCCCCCAGAGCTGCTCATCTTCCAACTTAAGATTTTAAAAATATTTTTAATTGAGATTATGTTGACATGTTCTCATTCCACATCATCTTCAGCCAAGCTCTGAGCACTTACAATTCTCTGACTAATTGTTGGAAGCTTGGTCAGAAGCATCTGGAACACTGGTGGTGGGAGAGTCCGCTGTAACCCTTGCAGCAACTGCTGTGGCTGTCCACACACAGCAACTGCATTTGTCAGATGGTCTACACCTTTCTCATACTCGCCTTGGGCTAGCAACTCTTCCCCAAGTTGTATTTCTTCAAGGAAGAATCTCTGAACAGCTTCGGCATCTTTAAGGTCAGGTAACTTGCAAAGTCCGGCTCTCTCCTTGGCAAGCTTTTGTTTCTTTCTTCGTTCTCGAAGCCTGTTCTCGAAGTTGGGGTCACTCGGCCTCTTGCGGTCGAAGTAGATGCAGTACCCGCCGACGAGAGCCCCGCAGACGCCGGCGGCGACGGCGCTGTTCCGGCCACCACCTTCCCACGGCCCAGACGCAGGAGCGAGCGCGGCGGCGGCGGGGCCGGCGAAGAAGCTGTGGGCCGGGAAGCCGCCGACCACGCCGCTGTGACCGGACCCTCGCCGCGGGAGACGCGGAAAGCTGCTCTCTGTGTTTTAAGTGATTTTTCTGTAAAGTCCGTTATTTGTTGTGGGCACTGAAGTCTCTGTTCTGGTGCCTTAGCAGTCAGCCAATGATTGATGGGAGGTTGAACTAAGAAGTCTCTCAACCTTTGCTGAGGGGCTTGGTATATTTGTCGGGGCGTCCCTTAGTGCTCCACCGCGCAGTTCACAACCGTCCCTTGGCCTTAGCCTTCACTTTCTGCTTGCACAGTCTCAAAGTCAGCCAGAAATGAGAGCTCAGAGCCTTCTCAAGCCTTTCATGGTCATGCACTAAGCTCTTTGCATGTACATGAGCCTCTAGAATCCCAGGAATATGTGGAAGTTTTTCAGGGTTCCATGTGGACAACTTAATTCTTCAATTTTCCCTTTAATTTGTGTTTGTTTGATCAGCCTCTCATTAGCCCCAAGCGTTAAAGTTCCCTCCAACAGCTTCAGTGCTAACTAATTGCCACTGATTTTCTTTCGTAAGTGCTCCAAAGTAACACTGTTTGCACAGAGGCAGCTCTTGAGTCATGAAATAAAATGCCTTGAAAATGGAATCGTTTGGTGAGATGCTAGATAGGCAAATATTGACAGTTCTTTAGGTATGGACATTTCAGGGAATTCTAAACCTACCCTAATCCTATATGTATTGATAGGCTGCTAGTTTATCCAGCTACCAGAGTGGTGAGGCTCTTTGTTTTCATTGCTACTCCAGAACCTAATAGGGGAATGGGATTAAGAGAAAAATGAGATAACTAACTGAAGTCAATTTGCAGAGTTTGGAAAAAGATGATTCTGACAGTTTTGCCATTGTTGCTATTGCTTTTACTCCACCATTCCAAACATTAAGCTCTACTTTTTAAAAGACAAATACCATATGATTCCACTTATATGTAGAATTTAAACAACAAAATGAATAAACAAACAAAAAGCAGAATCAGACCTATAAATACAGAAAACAAACTGATGGTGGCCAGAAGGGAAGGGCTGGGGGTGGGGCGGGGATGAACAAATCGTGAAGGAGCGTGCGAAATACAGGCTTCCGGTTATGGAATGAATAAGTCATGGGAATAAAAGGTACAGTGTAGGGAATATAATCAATGATATTGTAATAGCAATGTATGGGGACAGATAGTAGCTATACTTGTGGTATGGAAAGCATAATGTATACAGTTGTTGAATTACTATACTATTTTCACCTGAAACTAATGTAATGTGTATCCACTATAGTGAAATTTAAAAAAATAATAAAAAGCAATTCAAATAGTAGAAATAGAACAAAAAAGTGTTGTAAATAAGGTTTCTACCCTAAACACCTCGACCCTGGATCCCAAACAGAATATTTTTTTAAAGATTGTGTATTTATTTATTAGAGAGAGACAGCAAGAGAGTTAACACAAGCAGGGGGAACAAGAGAGAGAGAGAAGCAGAGAAGCAAGCTTCCTGCTGAGCAGGGAGCCCAATGCAGAGTTTGATCCCAGGCCCCGGTACATGACCTAAGCCGAAGGCAGTTGCTTAACGACTAAGCCACCCAGGTACTCCCAGAATATTAACTAGTGTTAACAGTTACTGTGTGTCTTTCATAAATACATGCCTAGAGAAGCATGTATATAGAGAGACAAAAGATCTGTATTTCCTTTTATACATATAGAAATATACTGTATTCTCTATTATTCACCATTTTTTTAAACTTGGTAATTTACCTTAGATGTTGATACATAGAGCTATTTCAGTTTGTTGTTGTGGTTGTTGGTATTGTAAAGATGAATAGGGCATTATTTATACATTGTCTAGTAACAGACACTTGGATTGGTCTACTATTTTGTTATTTCAAACAATGATGGGATGAACACCATGGCATTTACATCTCTTTGACCACGTGTGCTATTACTGAAGGATAAGTTCCTAACTATGAAATGTAAGGTGTGTTTGTTTTCAGATATTGATGGATGTTGGAAAATTGCCTTCAATGATGTTTCATCAGTTTATACTTCTGTTTGTGGTAAAAGAGAATGCTGTTTCTCCTCATTGCCACATTGGATTATCAAGTATATTTTGCCAATTTCAAAGATGAAAATTTCTCCTTATTGCTTTAATTTTCTTCTCTTATAATACCTTCTCATATATTTCATATAATCATATGTTTGTGAGTCTTCTTCGCTTCACACACAGCATCTCTTTTCATATCCTTCTCTCATTTTTTTATTGAGTTTTAATTTGTAATGCTCTTTGTGAGTTAGAGTCGTTGGACTTTTGGTCTGTTTTACATATTACAAATATTCTTTTCTCTAGCTGATTATTGGTCACATGGTGTGGTTTACAGTACTTTTTTCTATGTTAATTTTTTTTAAGTAGTCAGATTTTCCAGTCTTTCGTCTCCGTTTATAAAAATTTCATCTCTTATTTCTTCCAGGAACCTATTGTTCCATTTAGTTATTTATTTGGGTGGCTTATTGTTTGTGAGTGCTAACCAGTTGTCTCTGCATCATTCCTTTCTGATTTAAAACACCACTCTTCTTAGGTACTAAATTCCTTCATGTAGAGAGAATATTTCTGGACTCTCTATTCTTTTCCATTGATTTCTTTGCCAATTTGTCCTTTCTGTAGTGCCAACATTTTTTTTTAATTAAAATTTTATTCATTTGACACACAGAGATCACAAGTAGGCAGAGAGAGAGAGAAGGAAGCAGGCTCCCCGCTCAGCAGAGAGCCCGATGTTGGGCCCGATCCCAGGACCCTGGGGTCATGACCTGAGCCAAAGGCAGAGGCCTCAACCCACTGAGCCACCTAGGCGCCCCTGTAGTGCCAACATTTTAATGGGTATTTTTCCATATGACCTTTAGAATCAGCTTGTCTATTTCTATTTCCCTGTTGAGGAAAAATTTACGTTGTTACTTTTGTTAAAATTACATTAAAACGGGTGCCTGGGTGGCTCAGTGGTTTAAAGCCTCTGCCTTCGGCTCAGGTCATGATCCCAGGGTCCTGGGATCAAGCTGGGCATCTGGATCTCTGCTCAGCCGGGAGCCTGCTTCCCTTCCTCTCTCTCTGCCTGCTTCTCTGCCTCATTGTGATCTCTGTCAAATAAATAAATAAATAAATAAATAAATAAATAAATAAATAAATAAATAAATAGATCTTTTTAAAAAATGACATTAAAACAGGAATCTCAGATTTTTGCACCTATCAGTCAGAATCTTGCGGAAAGCTTGCTAAAACATAGTTGGTGGGGCCTCACCTTCAGAGTTTCTAATTCACTGAGTCTGAGTTGAGGCTTGGGATTTGTGTATCCTAAAATTCAAAGGGTGATGTTGATGCTGCTGGTATGGGACAACTCTACTTTTGTGAAGTAAAAATGTATTCATTTTAAGAGAGTTGTTATCCTTCCAATATTCATTCTAACAGCAAGGTATGTTATTCCATTTATGTTCTATTTTCTTAGTAGAGTTTCAGTGTTTTCTTTATATTGATACAACTTATTGTTTTAAATTTATTCCTCTGCAGTTTCTTTTTGTTGCATTGTAATAAAGGTTACTTTAGGGGCACCTGGGTGGCTCAGTGGGTTAAAGCCTCTGCCTTTGGCTCAGGTCATGATCCCAGGGTCCTGGGATCAAGCTGGGCATCTGGCTCTCTGCTCAGCGGGGAGCCTGCTTGGCTTCTTCTCTTCTCTGCCTGCCTCTCTGCCTACTTGTGATGTCTGTCAAATAAATAAATAAAATCTTTAAAAAAAAAGAGTACTAGAAACATAAAGTTTAAAAAAATAAAGGTTAGTATATAATTATTATTTAATAATTATTTGGCAATTTGTGAATTATTATTTTAAATATTTATGGTTAGCAAGTCTTCCTTGTTCAACTTATTACAATGAAAGTGGGAATAATATTAGGTTACTTTCTGAGAATTTGGAGGACATATTAGGGAAAGAGAGGAAGGTGAGCTTTAAAAAAAAAAAAGATTTTATGTATTTATTTGACAGACAGAAATCACCAATAGGCAGAGAGGCAAGCAAAGAGAGAGGGGGAAGTAGGCTCCCTGCTGAGCAGAGAGCCCAATGTGGGGCTCGATCCCAGGACCCTGGGATCATGACCTGAGCTGAAGGCAGAGGCTTTAACCCACTGAGCCACCCAGGCACCCCAAGGAAGGTGAGCTTTGATAAGAAAATGTTACTAAAACTTTTTCCACTCTTGGCTTTCCTTCATGTGATTCTAGGGCTGGAAAAATTAGTTGGAATAATTAGTTTTTCGAAAGTATAGAAAAAGCTCTGAAAATCCGCAGGCTTCACTAACATGTATGAGGAATCACTAATATCAAAGATGGGTTACATTCAGATAGCTTGAATTTTGGTTATATATGTAAATTAGAGGCCAAAGGACATTCCTAGGAAGGGTGAAAGTGTAAATTGCAAGGGCAAAGGGTGAAGGGATGAATGAAGACTAACGAACAGATACTTTAACTTTTATAGAAAGTAAGCACCTTTCCGGACCATAGCATATGCCCCTATGTTTTATTGCCTAGACTGAGGATATCTGAAGACTACTTTTAAGATCTGCAAGATAAATTTTAAAAATTCAGCCTAAATATTTCTGCAAATAGTATAATCCAAATTCGTATTTCCCAATCAGCCTAGTATCTTTTTCCCTCTCCTTCTATTGGTAAAAAAGAAAAAGAAAAAGAATTGGAGAACACATGTTCTCCATCCTGTTCTCCAATCGTAGGAACATACTATGCTATAGGTGAGAATTGTTTTATTTACTGTGGTATGCAGAATACAAGTTCCCCAAAGATGCCTATGTTCTGATCTCCAGAACCTGTGAGTATGTTACATTACACAGCAAAGGGGAATTAAGGTTACAGATAGGGTCAAAGTTGCTAATCAGCTAACCTTAAGAGGGAGAGTATTCTAGATTATACAGGTGGGGCCAGTGTAACTACAGGGGTTCTTTAAGGTTTTATTTATTTACCAGACAGAAATCACAAGTAGGCAGAGTGGCAGATCGAGAGAGAGGGAAGCAAGCTCCCTACTGAGCAGAAAGCCCGATGCGGGCCTCGATCCCAGGACCCTGAGATCATGACCTGAGCTGAAGGCAGAGGCTTTAAACCACTGAGCCACCCAGGCGCCCAATTACAGGGGTTCTTAAAAGAGCAAGAGGAGTGCAGGAAAGAAGGTGAAATATATTTCATGTGATAAAGACTCATTCTGCTCTTGTGGCTTTAAAAATGGAGGAAAGGAACCATAAGCCAAGGAAGATGTGCCATCTCAAGAATCTGGAAAAGGAAGGTTCCCCCAAAGAGCCCATAGAAAGGAATGCAGCTGTCCCCAGCCTAAACTCAGTGAGACCTATACAAGGTTACTTGACCCTATACAACAACAAGGTAATAAAAAGCATTGTTTTAAAGTATGAATTTATGGTAATTTGGTAACAAATTGGAAATTAATGCAATTATTAAACTATTATGACAGAGTACTCACAAATACTGATGCTACCTCTTTTTTTCTTAAATTGTTAGCATTTGTCCAAATATCTAAAAGGTTAACTTTTTTTCCCCCAATTAACAGCAAATTTTTGGAAGTTGGATATCTCAGAGTTCATTTAGGGCAATACTTATCCGGAAATCTGGTCTATCTGCAAAGTGACTAAGGACCTCATTGGCATATCACCCTGGAAAACAGCTGAGTCAGAATTAAGATTAAGAGCATTGGAGTTGGAGGCTCAGAGACCTAAAACCTCTGCTAGGACTGAATATGTGACATTGGATAAGTTATTTACTCTCTCCTCTTTTTCCTTGTACTCGAACTTAAATCATAAGGTTATGGTGAGGATTACCTGAGAGGATATATGTATAGCACTTAGCATGGTTCTAGCCCATAGGCAAAAAAAAAAACCACCATAAAATGAAGACACAGATTCTCAAAAAAAAAAAAAAAATTCATAGTGCCTTTCATCATAAAAGCAAAAAAATCTAAACGACTCAACTGTTCCCAAAGGCATAAATACAGCAATTGACATTCATAATGGCATTCCTAAATGATCAAGTATAAGGTTTTTTAACAATTCTTTTAAAGATCTTTAAAATATGTGACTTTTGGTCTTTAAAGTGGCAAGATTTTTGTACCTCAAAAATTTATGCATGTGGAATTTACATCAAGAGTGTCATATGAACAAAACATTTTATAAGGTATATTTTTACTAGGACTCAAACCTTAGCTCCTCCACTTTTTGTTCATCTGTAACATATGAAACACTTCATCTTACTTAGCCTAAGTTTTCTTCTATAAAATTTGGATAATAGGAGAGGTACTTGGTAATGTGGTTGGGAAGATTAGCGATAGTACATTTGAATCACCCCCTTGAATATACCTATAAGTGATTGTTCAATAAGTGGTGGTTATTCGTCATTGTTACTTTGTGATCCTCTAAAACTGCATTGACTAAAGTCAGTAGTAACCTAATTATGAAATACTCTGGGTATTTCTCTTCCTTTATTATAGTTTGTCTTACACTGGATACTACTGAACCTCTTAAAATTCTCTCCTTTTGGGACGCCTGGGTGGCTCAGTTGGTTAAGCAGCTGCCTTCGGCTCAGGTCATGATCCCAGCGTCCTGGGATCGAGTCCCACATGGGCTCCTTGCTCAGCGGGGAGCCTGCTTCTCCCTCTGCCTCTGCCTGCCATTCTGTCTGCCTGTGCTCGCTCTCTCCCCTTCTCTCTCTCTGATAAATAAATAAAATCTTTAAAAAAAAAATTCTCTCCTTTCTCCTTTTCTGGTGGTGTTCTTAGCCTTTTTTTAACCCCTAGTTTGGTTATTTATTTATTTATTTATTTGACAGACAGAGATCACAACTAGGCAGAGAGGCAGGCAGGGAGAGAGGAAGGAAATCAGGCTCTCCGCTGAGCAGAGAGCCCAATGCGGGGCTCGATCCCAGGACCCTGGGATCATGACCTGATCTGAAGGCAGAGGCTTTAACCCACTGAGCCACCCAGGCGCCCCTTTTGCTTATTCTTCTTCCTTTGCCCAAACCTTAAATATTGGTGTTTCCCAATTTCTATACCTTTTTAAATTTTTCTTTTTCCCATGCACATTGTTTATGAGTATGATAATGCTTCTTATACTAGCTGAAACCTTTTCCCTGAGCACCAGTTGTATTGCTCAGAGCCCTCTTTCTTTTTTAAAGTGAGAGAAAGGAATGCATTTTCTTTACGAGTTTGCTTCATTTATAGCCTTAAGTATTTATATGGTATGTGGGTATGCATTTGTATTGTGACTTTAACCCAAAAACATTAATTAGGTGGGTCTTTTCCAAATCTTTAATCTCTACTAATCTACTAATGGTTGAAAAATGGTACATGTAACTGTGATGGACATGTCTTTAGAATTAGTTAAACACATTTGCAAGTTTCTGAACCATTTACTTATTTTTCTGGGCACTACTTTATATCCTTTGTTCCTTTGCTTCTTTCTTTCCTCCATCCTTCCTTCCTCCTCCCTTCTTCTGTCCACCCCTCCCTTCCTCCCTTTCTTTCTTTTTTTGAATTTCAAGTTAGGTAACATAGAATGTGGCTCTGCTTTCAAGAACAGAATCCAGTTATTCATCAGCTGCATACAACACCGAGTTCACATTCAAACCAGTGTCCTCCATAATGTCCATCACCCATCTAGCCCATTTTCCCACCCACCTCCCCTTCAGCAACTGTCAGCTTCTTGTCTACATTAAAGAGTCTCTTGTGGTTTGTCTCCCTCTGTTTTTTATTTTATTTTATTTTATTTTTCCTTCCCTTCCTCTTTGTTTATCAGTTTTTCTTAAATTGCACATATGAGTGAAATCACATAGTATTGGTCCTTCTCTGACTGACTTATTTCACATAATGCCCTCTAGTCCCATCCATATCATTGCAAGTGGCAAGATTTCATTCATTCCGATGATACCAAGTAGTATTCGATTGTACATATACCACATCTTCTTTATCCATTCATCTGTTAATGGACATCTGGGCTCTTTCCATAATTTGGCTATTATTGATAGTACTGCTATAAACTTGGGGTGCATGTGCGCCTTCTAATCAGAATTTTTGTATCCTTTGGATAAATAACTAATTATACAATTGCTGGGTCATAGGGTAGCTCTCATTTTAACTTTCTGAGGAAAATCCATACTGTTTTCCAGAGTGGATGCACCAATTTGCCTTTTAACTAACAGTACAAGAAGGTTCCCCTTTCTCTGCACCCTCACAAACACCTGTTGTTTCTGAGTTGGTAATTTTAACCATTCTGACAGGTGTGAAGTAGTATCTCATTTTGGTTTTGATTTGTATTTCCCTGATGATGCGAGATGTTGAGCCTCTTTTCATGTGTCTGTTAGCCATCTGAAGGACTTTTTTGGACAAGGTTCTATTCAAGTCTTCTGCCCATTTCTTAACTGGATTATTTGTTTTTTGGGGTGTTGAAATTGGTAAGTTCTTTATAGATTTTGGATACTAGCCCATTATCTGATATGTCATTTGCAAAACCCTTCTCCCATTCCATCGGTTGCCTTTTGGTTTTGTTGATTGTTTCCTTCAGTGTGCAAAAGCTTTTGTCTTGATGAGGTCCTGATAGTTCATCTTTGTTTTGTTTCCCTTGCCTCCGGTGATATGTCTACTAAGAAATTTCTATGGCTGAGGTCAAAGAGGTTGCCACCTGTGTTCTTCTCTAGAATATTGATGGTTTCCTGTGTCACAGTTAGGTCTTTCATCCATTTTTAACTTATTTTTGTGTGTGGTGTAAGAAAGTAGTCTGGTGCCATTCTTCTGCATGTCACTGTCCAGTTTTTTCCAACACCATTTTTTGAAGATAGTGTCTTTTCTCCATTGGATATTATTTCCTGCTTTGTTGAAGATTAGTTGACCTTACACTTGTGGGTCCATTTCTGGTTTCTCTTTTCTGTTCCTCTGATCTATATGTCTGTTCTGTGCCAATACCATACTGTCTTAATGACTGCAGATTCGTAATAGAGCTTAAAGTCCGGAATTGTGATGCCTCCAGCGTTTTTTTTTTTTTTTTTCTACATCACTTTAGTTATTTAGAGTTTTGTCTGGTTCCATACAAATTTTATAGTTGTTCGTTCTATCTCTGTGAAAAATGCTGGTGTTATTTTTGATAGGGATTGCATTGAATATGTAGATTGCTTTGGGTGGAATAGACCATTTAACAATAGTATTTTTTCTTCCAATCCATGACATGGAATGTTGTTCCATTCCTTTGTGCCTTCTTCAGTTTCTTTTATATGTGTTCTCTAGTTTTACAGTACAGAACTTTTATTTCTCTGGTTAGGTTTATTTCTAGGTATCTTATGGTCTTTGATGTAATTGTAAATGGGATTGATTCCTTGATCTCTTTTTCTGCTGTTTTATTATAATTGGTGTATAGAAATGCAGCAGATTTCTGAATGTCCATTTTGTATCCTGTGACTTTGCTGAATTCATATATCAGTTCTAGCAATTTGTTGGTGGAATCTTTCAGGTTTTCTACATAAAGTATCATGTTGTCTGAGAAGAGTGAAAGTTTGACTTCTTCTGTGCTAATTTGGATGTTTTTTATTTATTTTTTTTGTTGTTGTTGTTGTCTGATTGCTGAGGCTAGGATTTTCAGGACTGTGTTGAACAATAACAGTAAGAGTGGACATCCCTATCATGTTCCTGACCTTAGGGGTAAAGCTCTCAGTTTTCCCCATTGAAGATCATATTAGCTCTTAGTCTTTTGTATACAGCCTTTATGATGTTGAGGTATGTTCTTCTATCCCTACATTCTTGAGGGTTTTTTTCGAGGAGGATGCTGTATTTTTTTCAAATGCTTTTCTGCGTCTGTTGAGAGGATCATATGATTCTTATCCTTTTATTAATGTGGTGTATCGTGTTGATTGACCTGCGGAAACTGTAGCCCAGGAATAAATTGCACTTGATCTTGGTGAATAATCCTTTTAGTTTACTGTTGAAATTGATTGGGTAGAATCTTGTTGAGAATTTTTGCACATGATCATTGGCCATATTGGTCTGTAATTCTTTTTAATGAGGTGTTTGTCTGGTTTTGCAATCAAGGTGATGCTGGCCTCATAGAATGAGTTTGGAAGTTTTCCTTCCTTTTCTACTTTTTTAAACAGCTTCAGAGGAATAGGTATTAATTCTTCTTTAAATGTTTGGTAGAATTCCACTGGGAAGTCATCCAGCCCTGGAACTTGTGTTTTGGGTTATTTTTGATGATTGATTTAATTTCTTTGCTGGTTATGGGTCTGTTCAGTTTTTCTATTCCTTCCTATTTCCGTTTTGGTAGTTTATATATTTCCAGGAACTTACCCTTTTCTCCCAGATTTTTGGCATATAATTGCTTATAAGATTCTCCTGTAATTATTTGAATTTCTTCATTGCTGGTTGTGGGCTCTCCTGTTTCATTTGTGATTTTATTTATTAGTGTCCTTTCTCTTTTCTTTTTGGTAAGTCTGGCCTAGGGATTTAACAATTGTGTTAATTCTTTCAAAAAACCAGCTCCTACTTTCATTGATGTGTCCTACTTTTTTTTTTTTTTTACTTGTGTATCATTTATTTCTGCTCTAATCATAGTTATTTCCCTTCTTCTGCTGATTCTGGGCTTTATTTGCTGTTATTTTTCCTGCTTTTTTTAGGTGTAAGTTAAGGTTGTGTATTTGAGACTTTTCTTCTTGAGAAAGGCTTATATTGCTATCAAATTCCTTATAACTGCATTTGCTGCATCCCAAAAGTTTTGGACTGTTGTGTTTTCATTTTCTTTTGCTTCCAATTTTTTTTAAAATTTCTTTAATTTCCTGCTTAACCCATTCATTCTTTAGTAGGATGTTCTTTTACCTCCATGTATTTGTGGTCCTTCTAAATTTTTTCTTGTGGTTGACTTCAAGTTTCCTAGCACTGTGGTCTGAAAATATGTATGGTATGATCTCAGTCTTCTTGTGCTTGGTGAGGCCTGAATTGTGATCCTGTATGTGATCTCTTCTGGAGAATGTTCCATGTGCACTCAAAAAGAATATGTACTCTGCTGCTTTAGGATGAAATGCTCTGAATATGTCCCTTACGTCCATCTGGTCCTGTGTGTCATTCAGTCATTATTTCCTTGTTGATCTTCTTAAGATGATCTGTCCATTGGTGTGAGTGAGGTGTCAAAGGCCCCTCCTACTCTCATATTATTATCACTGAGTTCCTTTAAGATTGTTACTAATTGATTTATATATTTGGCTGCTCCCAAGTTGGAGGTATAAATATTTGTAACTGTTAGAGCTTGTTGGATAGACCCCTTTATTATAATACAGTACTCTTCTTCATCTCTTACTATAGTCTTTGGTTTAAAATATAGTTTTTCTGATGTAAGTATGGCTATTCCAGCTTTCTTTTGATGTCCACTAGCATGATTCATTAGCACAGTGTCCATTAGCCTGGTCCTCCACCCCCTCACTTTCAGTCTGGAGGTGTCATTTGGTCTAAAATGAATCTCTTGTAAGCAGCATCTTGCTGATTATTTTTTTCTTTTTTAATCCATTCTGAAGCCGTGTGTATTTTGATTAGAGCATTGAGCCTATTTACATTCAGAGTAATTATTGATAGATATGAATTTAGTGCCATTGTATTACTTGTAAAATCGCTGTTCCTGTAGATTGTCTGTGTTCCTTTTAAAAATGGTTTAAAAAGTTCCTGTCACTTTTCGTATCTATTTCCTGCTCTAAGAATCCCTTTTAGTATTACTTGCAGAGCTGGTTTAGTGTTCATGAACTCCTTTAGTTTTTGCTTATCTTGATAAGAAAAGAAAACCTGGTCCTATTTCCACCAGAACTGAATCTGATGCTTTAGAGCACTCTGTGATTAGTAGACCTGGTACATGTGGGGCAGCGTATGTTGTTCTGAGGAAGAGGCCCCCGGTGCTGGTTCACAGTCAGACCTGCCTTAGGAAACATGCCCCTGCTGGGTGCACAAGGGCAGGGTTTGGTGTAAGGGACTCCAGCCTCCCCTGGAGGTTCTGTTTCTCTCTTAAGTCCAACCATGGTGGTGGGGGGAAGGGAATGTGTGGAAGATCCTATCACCCCACCCTCTCAACCTGGGGGAAAACTCACAGCTGCTACTGTTTAGGAGGCCCTGATAAAAAAGTAAACAACTTCTTCTCCTGTGTTCCAGGCTTTCATCCTATCACTGCACCTCAACTTCCCTGTGCCTGGCCATCTGCACACCCTATGCCACAGTTATGTGTTTTATCTTTGTCCCATGGCTGGTATTGAAAACTCCAAATCTTAAAGGACCCAGCAAGGTGTGGACCTGCTTCTCTCCCTAGGAGGAGAGGCTTGCAGCTTGCCCAGCACCATTCTGTCCCATAAAGGCAGTCACACAGAGTGGAGTCTGTTGGGCCCCACAGTGGAAAGCTGTGACCAGCATATCTGCCCTCTACACATGCTTCTGTCCCCTGCTGCTAAACAGCCACTCAGTGGCTCCTAGGGGGCCTTTTGTCCTCAGAAAAGCAAAATCCCTCTTCCACATGTACTCCAGGAGGGGGACTGATTTCTCTCAGTGTCATTCAGGGGATCCCCTCCCCCCAGCATATTGCAGGAACCCTATATGCTGTTCTTTCTCCTGCCCTCTCCCTCTCTCCCTGGCTTCACTCTAAAAAAATGGCTCCCTCCCTTTCCCAGCACCACAGCTTTTCTCTCCCCTAGTTCATAGCTCCAAACCTCACATCTGCCACTTTCTCTCCCTCCAGTTATGCAGATTATTTTCTTAATCCTCAAATCTATTTCCTAGTTGTTCAAAATGATTTGATGTTGAGCTCCTCTGTTTGAGGGATAAAGCAAACCCAGGGTCCCCCTGCTACTCTTCCAATTTTATCTTTCTTCTCAGTGACCTCTTCTAATTGAGCATATTTAAAAGTGCACATAATCATTTTCTGCATACTTTTTCCCCACTCTGTACCGATGTTGATGCTACTGTTAATTCACTTGTTCAATCATTAATTAAACATATATTGAATGCCTACTATGTCCTAGGCCCTGAGGGTACAGTAGTGAAGTAAACAAATTAACAAATATTTACCCCTCAGGGAACACATCTGTAGTGGAAAAGACAAAGCAAATAAATATGTTGTGTGTCTGATATAAATTCTGTGGGGAAAAATAGAGGAGGGAAGAGGACCAAGGAGAGCCAAGATGCGGATAGGGTTATAATTCTAAGTGGGATGCTCAGGGAAGCCATCACTATACAGTTACCATTTGAGCAAAGATCTGAGGAGGTGAGGGAGCAAGCCATGGGGACATTTGGGGAATATTTTTCCAGTATGAAGGAACAGCAGTTGTCCATTTTGAAGCAAGAGTATGTCTCGCATTTTGGGAAAACTGAGGTAGGAGCAATAGGAGAGAGGTCAGAAAGAGAGCTTTTATAGGCAACCATGGTTGTGTTGTCCTACCTATTTTCTTAAAAATTGGTAACTATCCTTCACTACTTAATCTTTTTCCTTTTTTTCTTTCCTCTTTAACTCTGGCAAGTCACCAAGCTTTAGTGATCCTAACCCTCTTCAGTTCAGACCTTTATCATTGGTCACCCAATTGATCTACTGCTAGCTGCACACTTGATATTCAGCACCCATTCAAGAGCTATTTTTCAAACACTGTCTGTATTGCAGGGCTGCACTAGGTATTGTAGATACACAGGCCTTCAAGCTTGCCCTTAGAAAATTCACAGTATCTGGAGAGAAAATCAACAGGCAGTTGGTCACGTGACAGTGAAGTAAGTGCTTTGAGAAGGGAAGTACAAGCAGACTAAGTACCACATGGTAGATGGGTAGCTCCAATTTTTGAGGGTTAGTGCAAGCTTTCCAACAGAAATTATCTTCCTGTTAAGCTCTAAAAGATAAGTTGAAGAGTTAGACCTTCAAAATGAAAAGAACGAATTTCCAAGCAAAGGGACCACTTGTACAAATGCCCAGAAAAGAGAACCGAATGTGGTTTAGTGTTACCAGATAGAGGACAGAAGAGGATGACTCAAAATCAAGCTGGAGAAATACAAAGGAGCCAGATCATGTATGATCTCTAGAGGCCCTTTTAGGGTGTTTGGTTAATCCATCTGTTACCAACATCATCAGTTTCAAACTTGAATATAATACATAGTTTATCTCCAAGAACTGAAACCCACCAATGACTCCTTACTGGCTTTATGCTGAATTCAAACTGTAACAGGCACACGTGAGGTTCTTTAATCTGCCTTTGCCTCTTCAGCCTCAGGTCCCACAGGCCCCACTCTTACTTTATACACCAGCAGTGCGGGACAGCTTATAATTACATGCCAGGAGGGAGAAGTCTCCAGGACCTACCAAATGCTTGGAATGCTCTTTGGCCCTTCCCAATCTCGTGAATTCATATTTATCTTTCAAAAATAATCTCAGAGGTCATCCCTTTTTTTTTTTTTAATATTTATTTATTTGAGTTAGAGTGAGTGAGCCTGAGCAGAAGGGGCAGAAGGAGAGGGAAAGAAAAACTCAAGCAGACTCTTCACTTAGTGCAGAGTCTGACACAGGACTCCATCCGTCAACCCCAAGACCATGAGCTGACGTGCAAACAGGAGGTCGGTATTCAACTGACTGTGCCATCCAGGTGCCCCTCAGAAGTCAACTTCTATTCGAATCTTCCCCAGAAAATTCAAATGAAGTTAATCCTTTACTCTTCCATGCTACCACCCCACTTCTGTGTGATCTTTTCATTGCAATCGCCTTCATCTGTAACAGGTTGTTTACTTATTATACTTCTCCACTGGTTTGAGCTCTTTGAGGGTCCCTGGGTTTGGTTTTGTCTGTGTATCCTTAGCCTGACAGTTAGCCACACTTAATAAGGCTCGATTAATTTACACTAAAGAACAATGAGAATTATCTATAGGAAAGAATGAACACTAATTTATAGCTCATTTAAGTCACACAATTGTGATAGAGCTCAGCACATCTTAGCAAAGGAATCACAGACTTTTTTTAATTCTTAAATTCAGCTTAGTTAGCATATACTGTATTACTATTTTTAGAAATAGAATTTAGTGATTCATCAGTTGCATATAGCACCCAGTGCTCATTATATCAGGTTATGTCCTTAATGCCAATCACCCAATTACCCCTTCCCCCCACCAACCTCCCATCCAGCAACCTTCAGTTTCTTTTCTAGAGTTCAGCCTTTCTTATGGTTTGCCTCCTTCTCCATTTTCATTTTGTTTTATTTTTCCTTCCCTTCCCTTATGTTAATCTGTTTTGTTTCTTAGATTGCACATATGAATGAAATCATACAGTATTTGTCTTTCTCTGACTTACTTCACTTAGGATAATACACTGTAGTTCCATCCATTGCAAAAGGCAAGATTTCATTCTTTTTGATGGCTGAGTGATATTCCATATAACACATGCACACACACACATAACAAATCTTTATCCATTCATCTGTTGATGGACATCTGGGCTCTTTCCATATTCTGGCTATTGTAGGTATGGCTGCTACAAACACTGGGGTGCAGGTGCTCCTTCAAACCACCATGTTTGTATCCTTTGGTTAAATACCTAGTAATGCAATTTCTGGGTCATAGGGTAACTCTCTTTTTAAATTTTTGAGGAACCTCTATACTGTTTTCTGGAGTAGCTCTACCAGTTTGCATTCCCACCAACACTGTAAGAAGGTTCCCTTTGCTCTGCATCCTCACCAACATTTGTTGTTTCCTAAGTTGTTTATTTTAGCTATTCTGACTGGTGTGAGGTGGTATCTGGTGGTGGTCTTGATTTGTATTTCCCCGTTGGTGAGAAATGAGCATTTTTTTCATGTGTCTGCAGGCCATTTGTATGTCTTCTTTGGAGAAACATTCATGTCTTCTGCCCATTTCTTGACTGGAATTTTTGTTTGTTGGGTTTGAGTTTGGTAGGTTCTTTATAGATTTTGGATACTAGCCCTTTATTTGATATGTCATTTGCAAATACCTTCTCCCATTCCATAGATTGCCTTTTAGTTTTGTTGACTATATCCTTTGCCATGCAAAAGCTTTTTATCTTGATGAAGTCCCAGTAGTTCATTTTTGCTTTTGTTTCTCTTGCCTTTGGAGATGTGTCAATCATCCAGAGTTTTGTCTTCTCTTAGTCTTTCAGTTCTCTCATCTGCTAAATGAGGATGATAATACCTATACCCTAAAATTTCAGTGGTGATGAGATTTGGAACATACATGACATAAACTAGAAACTTAGATGTTCATGACCGGTGAGATTTTTATGAGTTGGACAAAATGTTATTTTATCCCTTTCAGACCTATAATCACTGTGATCACATTATTATAGATTGTCCCATTCAACAGTAATAGGAGTCTAGGTATTATGGATTCTGAGCATCTGACTTATGAAGACATAACTAAAGCTGTCTTTGTGCTGTGCTCATGCTGTGTTCCTCTGGAGAGGAGGGCTTATTCCTTGAGCCTCCATGTTGCCTTTATGCCAGTGGCCATTATCCATGACAAATGGAAGACAGTTTCCCAGCCTCCAAACAAGGAACCTAGAAAATATTTTCTTAGAAAAACTGTGCTATGAATTCTATTAATTCGTTATTAAGGTTTCCCCCCCAAAGCTATTTTATTTTTAACATAAACAGTTGTGCATTTTTAAACATACAAATGTATTCACCATATTTTTATTGAAAATTGGTCTTTTTATCAAGGGGATCCAGACTAGTTTATCATCCTCCACATGTTGGTCTTTATTCTGAGCTAGCATTTCGAAGACTGAAACTTCCGTCGGTCTGTTCCATGTCCACAGCAAACGATTCTGTACCCGGAGGACTTGTAATGAAGTAGTATTACATTGTTGCTTAAAAACTTTGTATGGATTGATGAAGAACTTTTCTCATATTATTTATATGTAGTTTGGGGGAAAGATGAAAAACAATAAAAATGGTAGAAGGGTAAAGGACTTTCAATTAGAGTGCTGGGTAATTTTCAAAAAGATTCATGTTCGCTTCCCCTTTTTCATAATTTGCTTGATTTTAGAAGGTATGACTTTTAGAAAATAGGTCTATCTTTGAAATTGATGGTTGCTGTAAATTTTTAAAATTGTAGTAATTCAGATGTATTTCATCTTAATGAAATTGGTAAGAATAGTCTAAGGCAGCATTCTTAATATATACCTATATAGAAACATCTTTTCTTAACTGTTCTTAGTAAAAAAATGAATTAAAAGTAGAGAGGTACAGATTTGAAATATGTTCATGTTGGGATGTGGTGCAATGCTTATAATATCTCCTACAAATATTATTTATGTGAAAATGTGTTGTGGAGCTCAAATGAAAAGCTCTGCAAATTGGAAAAGTTAATATTTCAAAACTATTTGTGTTAAGGACATCTGAGAGGAAATGATGAGACCTGGATCCTAGCCTTTTTATCACTGACTATGACCTCTGGCAAGTCAACCTTTTAGCTCTGTTTTCTCTTCTTAAAAATGAAGGCAAGGTCTAGGAGAGTACTAAGTTTCCTTCCAGCTGTAAATTTCTGTTATTGTTACTAAATCCTGATATAAGAAATTAGTCATGCTATACATAAAATTGTTTTACTCAAGAATTATTAACAGCATGAAATTTAATATTATAAATTGGTCTTTTAAAAAATAAAAATTTGAGGTTTTTTTTCCTAAATATTTGTTGTTTTATACACTATATTTCTTTACCAGACTTACTCTTTCTGAGAAAGAAAAGAAAATATTCTTCTCCTTTTTTTTTTCTTTTGGAAAATATTCTTCTTAGGTTAATCTCTTACTCTTCATATTTCCTGTTGCCTCTCCCTCTGCCTACCTCCCACCCACCGCAAGCGCCTTTCCCACGCATACACACTGAAAGTAATCCTGACAACCACAAAACCCACAGAGTAATAGCAGAGGTACCCTGACAAATTCCAGGCACTACTCTCTGCAGTAGAAATAGACCAACTTGGCAACTGTGTTGTGAAAATATAATTCAGAGGAAGTAAATACATGCACAATTGTCTCAAATAGTATGATTTATAGCTTTGCACAGTTTAGGGGAGAAATGGCATTTCTTCACTTACACACACACACATTTTAAACCTTTTTTCTCTACTCTCTTTAAAAAATAATGAACAAATTAGTTTCACATCTACAAATATTAGTTTGGGGTACAGATACATAGTTTACATACACTTAGCTTTTTAACCATGTTTAGCTTTCAGAAGATTATCACTCTTGAATAAACCCACTTTAGTGGGCAGTAAGTGACCAAAAGTGCCCCTAGGCACTTAGCCCATAGGGCTCAAGTCTTAGCCTTCTAGTCTGTTGTAGCAGTCCAGAGACTGCAAGGGCTAATCCAGTTTACAGAGTCAAGATCCAGAAATAATAATCCATCAGACTTGCATTTCAGTAACCAAAGGAGTTTTGGAATTATGGTGAAGCCAGGACCTGGACCTGAGCTCTCCTAGTTGTCACCTATCACCTGACCTTGAGAAACATAATTGCTATGGCACACTCCAAAGGAAAGACTTTGAGAGTCAAGTCAGACAAATACTGAGAGGAACTAGAAAAGCTTTAAAGATGAGAAAGAATTAAATCAGAAAAATTCTACTTAGGTTGGAGTAGCATTTCTTGGAGAAAGTGCTTGTGGATTCTCCAAATGACTTTAATCCATAGTTCATTTATTTTATAGCATGTACCTTCAAGTTGCAATAGGAATGTACCCATTTACTAGTAAATAGTTTGGTTATTTGAGATGATGTTTCACATCTCTTGTTCTGGTGGGTGTTTGTCCTTGCTGTGGTTTGGTACATTATAGGGATCATGAGGATACTTTCATTTTTTCCTTTAATTTCTGGTTTATTAATTCTCTCATTAAAAATCTGCACAATCACCACAGATGAAGTCACTACCAAGTGTTTCTCCTTCTGTTGTTGAATCTCCAGTTCACTTTTTGCCAGCACCATATTGGCTTTTTAGTCCCCCTGACTTTCTTCATTCTGCTCTTGCATTACTTTCACTGTTTTCGTGAGGTCTTTTTCTTCTCATACATCCTCTGTCTTGCAACTCAATTTTTGGGTTCATTTTTCTTTGCATTATCCAAGTAATCCTAAGTCATACCAAAGTCAGTTGTCTTGGCACCACTGAAATGGGTTTTGAATCCAAATACAAAGATGACATCTCTTGTGGTCTCATACATTTTGGCTAGTTTTTCCCTAACTTTTGTCTCCTGTTCTGCTGCCTTTCTGGAGTGAAGAACATCAATGACCATTTGTTTCCACTGAGATAGTCTGATGGTGTGAACTTCCTGGTCCAGATAGTTATTGTGTCATTCATGATAGTTAACCAATCTTCAAGAGCCAAGGAGGAAACAAAGATTATTTCTTCAAAGAGTTAAATCATGGGCTGATATTATTCCTTGAGCTTGTTTCCTAGTGTCTCAGGACCCAGCCTCCTGTTTTGTTAGCATTTTGAGTAGAGAAGTTATACACTATACACTATAAGAAAGTGTACACCCAGAGAGGTAAGCAGAATAGTGAAATTGTGGCAAAAGGGCCATTTATATTTCTTACAGGACATAAAATCCAGAAGTTAAAATCTAGGGCCTAATGAATGGGGAGTCTAATGAGGTACTCTTCCTCCATAAAGGCAGGGACATATAAAAATACAACCAACCCAAACCATAGAATACATCAGAAAATTTGCATTGACATTGAGAAATTGCCTGTCTTGGATATATCACAACCACAAAAAAGTTAATAGATGGATTTGCAACCTATATTCTTACTACCCAAAAAACTTCTCCCAAATGTCAAGCTGTGCGTATATTTGAAAGTGTTTGCAATTAGTAGTGCCTAAGAATTTTATTACAGCAAATACAAATTCTTTTTGATTGGACTGTATCTCTACGATAGGTTTCAAATAATTCTCACAATTAGTTTTCACAGGAAAATAATTCATCACAACAACAACAACAAAACTAGTACACAAGGAAACAATTCTCAAGAGATCATTGGCAGTTACAACCTGATGGCAATAAAAGATTTTATAATTATCAGGCTTTGTTTATAAAGCAACTGTTTTATTTCAAGAAATTAAAGCCCCTTAAAACATCTGCAGTGTATGGGAAAATGATTTTTGAATGATATAGAAAATATGAAGAACAACCAAATATAAGTTCTACAACTGAAATACAAAAATTGGAATGGAAAGCTCATTGGGTGAGTTTAACAGATGAGCCAAATTAGAAAAAGAATTAGAAAACTGGAAGTTACTAAAAGAAGATTATCCACAAAGAAAAGGAATACAGAGAGACAAAAAGATTATATGAAAAGAGGTTAAGAAAAATGAAGGATAGAATTAAAAGATCTAAAGCAAACTTGATCATAGTTTCACAAGAATAAGAGAGAAGGAGAGCGACTGGGGCAAAGATAATATTTGAAGAGACAATGCCTCATTTTTTTTTTCAGAATGCATGATAGACACCAATCCATGGAATAAAGCAACCAACGAATTCCAAGTATATTAAAAAGAAATCCAACTCTAGACACAGGCTAGTGAACTACAGGTTCACTATGGTGAATTCATTACGGCAACACCAAAGACAAAAATAGGGATTTTAAAACCATCCAGAATAGAAGTACAAATTACCTCCAGCAGATCAACAATTAAACTTCCAGTAGACTTCTTATCAGCAATAGCAGTCATGGAACATTGCAATGGTATCTTCCATATACAGAAAGAAACAACTGACAATCTCAAGTACTTTTCCCAGGGGCACCTGGCTGGCTTAGTCAGTGCGGCATAGGACACCTGATCTCAGGGTTGTAAGTTTGAGCCCCATGCTGGGTGCAGAGATTACTTGGGAAAACAAAATGTTTCAAAAAATGAATATAAATAATAAATAAATAAAATACTTCTCTCAGGAAAAAATATCTTCCAGAAAATAAGAGTAGGGAGGAAAATTCATTTTTCCAACAAACTAACTAACAAAAAGATGGAGTTTGCCATGATCCATACTAAAGCAAATTCTAAATTTATACTTCAGAATAAGTAAAATGATCAGAGATGGAAGATCTAAGCTACAAAAGAAATGATGATTTTTTAAATGTAGGAAATGAATAAATGTAAATAAACACTGACTGCATAAAAAATAATACTCAAGTTTTATAAAATTGAAAAGCAATTTAAATATATGAGTGAGGACTGAAATAATGTATTAGGATCCTTGCATCATCTTGGTAGAGATTAGGAATGCTAGTTAACTTTCATCTTAAAAAGTTGTGTGTAGGGACGCCTGGGGGGCTCAGTCAGTTAGAGCATCTGATTTTTTATTTTAGCTCAGGTTATGATCCTGGGTTGTGAGATCAATCCTGCTTAAGATTCTTTCTCTTTCCATTTCCTCTGCCCCTTCCCATATATCCCCACCCTGCTCTCTCCTTCTCTCTCTCTTTCTCAAAAAAGAAAAGAAAAGAAAAAGGCTGTTCATATTTTTTAATTGCTAGGAAAGTGCTTTTAGAAATAGCATATAAATTCCAATTGAATAGAAGATGAAAATGGAATTGTATTTGCCTCAGCATAAAAATAATGTAGGATGTCAATGAACAAATTTAACAAAATACGTGTAAGATATTTATAGAGAATGTTATAAAACTTCATAAATGGATGGATGAAAAGATATGTTGGGGTAGATCTATCTCAATTTCTCTCTCTCCCCCTGCCAACACACACACACACACACACACACACACACACACACACGCACACACACACACGAAGACCTAACTAAATTGAAGGGCTGCACTATATTCATGGAATAGAAAAGTCAATTTTAAAATATATCAATTCTTTCCAAACTAATCTATCTATAAATTCAGTGTATTGTCAATCACTATCCTAACAGGTTGGTGTGTGTATATATTTTGGGGGTGCAGGGATTTGTCAGTATGTATGTGTAATGAGCTGATTCTACAACCTATATGGTAATGTAAAGGTCTAAGAATAATTCTGAGGAAGAACAAGAAGGCAAGACTTTCCCAAATTATACTACTTAAGGTGGCATGTTGCAAGAATAGGCAAACAGAATGAGAGTCCAGAAATAAAACCACATATATGTAGCTATCTGGTTTATGAAAAAATGTGATATTACAGATCAGTGTGGGGAAACTCTCTTTTCAATTCATGGGGCTGAGAAAATTTGCTATCTATATGGGCCAAAAGATGAAATTTGATTCTGACCCCACACTATGCATTCCTATGTTGATTGAAGACCCAAGTGTGAAAGGCAGCATTATAAACTTTTGGAGGATAAGTGAGAAGAGTCTCATGACTTTATTATAGAGGAAATTATTTAAAACAGACTATACAAACATTGTAGACAATAAATTGAACAGTACTTAAATTGTACAATTCTATTCCTTAAAAAAAAAGACAACAACAAAGCAGTACAGGAAAAACCATAGAGTTTAAGCCAGGTTTCTAAAAACTATTTTATTTATTTGAGAAAGAGAGAGAGCATAGGGGGAAGGAGCAGAGGGAGAGGGACAAGCAGGCTCTGTGCCGAGCACAGCGCCCCACATGGGGCTCGATCCCAGGACCCTGAGATCACAACCTGAGCTGAAATACAGAGTTTGAGGCTTAATCAACTGTGCCACCCAGGCACCCTGAGAGTAAGGCAGTTTTGATACATATAATATACAAAGGATTCATATTAAGAAAATATAAAGAACTTCTATAAATAAATTAGAAAAAGGCAGAGGCTCCACAGAAAAATGGGAAAAACATTTAAACAGGACTTCACAAAATAAGACAGACAAAAGTTCAGTAAGCATATATGAAAGTATTTAACTTTATTTTTAATCAGGAAAATTCAAAAACGTTGACACTAACATGTTTTGGCAAGGATGGATAACAGCATGGACTCTCAGACCATGGTTGCTGTTGGGGTGTAATTTGTTACAAAACCTTTCAAGAACAATTTATCTTCCTCTTATCCAGTGGAACACATACATATCCTAGGAACCATCAACTCACTCCTAAATGTGGATTCTAGAGAATTTTAAACATATGCAATAAGATAAAGACATAAGCAATAATATTCAACATCCATGAAGTACAGATTACATCACCACGTATGCAAATACAGAACTAAGGGAAGGGTTTTGCTGTTTAACGCCAAGCGCCTACCCTTTAAGAGGACCGGAGTCCCACCCCCACCAAGCCCGCCCCCCAGGCCACGCTTCCCCACAACCCCCCCCCCCCCCCCCGCCCAACCCAGCGCAGCCGGCCCCCCCCCCCCCCGCAGCCGGCCCCGCCCCTTCCTAGAATGCCCTGCGGCGGCGAGCTCCTCCCATCCTAGGGTGCCTTGCTGGGCGGGCTCGCTCCCGGCGGGTTACGTGCGCGCGGCTGGAGCCGGAACGTGCTGTCGGGTGCTTGCCCCACCCACCTCGGCCTGGTCTGTTCAGCTTCTAGGGCTTGAAGTTCCCGCCATGTTGCGGCGGCGGGGCAAGAGCGATGCTGCCTGGCCCGCCTTGGCTTTGAGGAGAGAGGAACGTCCAGAACCCCTGCAGCTTCCTTTCGGCGCTGAGCCCCGGCAGCCATGTCCACGGGGTTCTCCTTCGGGACCGGCACGCTGGGCTCCACCTCCGTAGCCCCCGGCGGGACCGGCGCAGGCGGCGGTTTCTCCTTCGGGACGGGGCATCTAGGTAACTGCGCTTCTGCGCCTTCCCGGCCTGGTCCTCTCCGTGAGACTCCCGTGGGTGGGCCCGTCCCTCTCCCTTCGCGCTGGGTTCCTTTCTAGTGGGTCTGGGAGAAAGACAGACTTGCGCAGCGCCAGCCTCATAGTCCTGCCGTTTGGGGGCCTGGTCGGGAGGGTGGTCACAGGGGTTGTGAGGTCCCCAGAATCCACAGTGGTTCACCCAGTGTCCCTGTCGAGTGGGGTCTGGCTGGGTGAAAGGGCCTGGGATTTCACGCTGAGCCCTAGCAGTGCGGCAGTCTGAGGCACAGAACGGAGCACGACATTGTGGGTCATTCTGGGGTTTCAGAAAAAGACAATAGAAAAATTTAATGGGGACAATTAGAGTTTTATCGCTGATAATTCAGAATTCATTGCAGGATATACGGCTTTGGACATTCCACTGCTTTAATGATTTCGTGGTATTCTAAACGAGCTCACCTCTTGGTACCACATGGTCCTTTGTTACTGTAGTTTTTTTGTTTTAAATACGTGTTGCAGCATTTCTTGGTGGTCATTTTGAACAGTGTGCGTAGTAGTATTCGTGAGTGTTATGGTGGAATGACTTACATTGTCTTCTAGTTACACTGAAAACTGTAGGTAGCATATTTATCGTTTTTGTGCAACCTGCTAAAGCACCGCTTCAGGCGATGACGAAATACAGCCAGCAGAGGTTTAGAAAAAGACATTAATAATAGTCAAAGGTCATTTTCATGGTGAGAGATTTAATTTTTAGAACTCCGTCTTTTTAAGGTAAAAGGGGAGGAGTTCATTACATCAAGAAGTGTGCATAGAAAATGTTACAAGGTATCTATCTCCTGAAGCTTGAGGGTTGTCATTGTAGAGTAAAAAGCCAAAAGTATCTTCCTTATATTAAAAAGGGGAGGTACAGGGGCGCCTGGGTGGCTCAGTGGGTTAAGCCTCTGCTTTCTGCTGGGGTCATGATCCCAGGATCCTCGGGTTGAGCTCCACATGGGGCTCTCTGCTTAGCAAGGGGCATACCCCCTGCTTCTCTGCCTACTTGAGAGCTCTCTCTCTCTCTGTCAAATAATAAGTAAAATCTTTAAATTATATATATATATATATATATATATATATATATATATATATAATTTACCAAGAAAAGTGGGGGAGGTACAGACTACATAGTCAAGGAAAAAGTCTGGGAATTTCCCTTAATACCTCCTTTTCTCTCTGCACCCTTAATCAGCAAGGCCTGCTAATTTTAATTACCTCCTTTCCATTTGCTTCATTTCGTGTCACCGCCCTGTTGCAAGCTCTTGTCATTCATGGAACAAATATTTATTGAACACAGTTCCATATAATGGACTCTGTTTTAGATGGTGAAATAAATAAGGGTACAGCTCTTTCTTCCAGGTTTTTAACCAGTAACCCTTCTCCTATTTGGCGAAAAGTATTCCTGTCATCTCCTACTTAGATTAGTTCATTGGAATAGCAATTGCTGTGTCAAAAATATACTTTTTTTTTAAAAGATTTTATTTATTTATTTGAGAGACAGAGATCACCGGTAGGCAGAGAGTCAAGCAGAGAGAGAGGAGGAAGCAGTCTCACTCCTGAGCAGAGAGCCCGATGAAGGACTCTATCTCAGGACCCTGGGATCATGTCCTGAGCCGAAGGCAGAGGCTTTAACCCACTGAGCCACCCAGGCATCCCGATTTGGTCTCTTTAGGTAAATCATTTTAGGGAAGTTACTCTCCAAGCCTCAGTTTCCACATCTGGAACAGAGATGCTGATGAATAAAGTACTTAACAACATATCTGGCACTTGGTAAGTGCTCCCTAAATGTTACTTTCTAAGTCCACATTAGGGCATGCTGGAGAAGTTATACAATATTCCTGACCTGTTGGAGTGAGCTGTAACACATTCTGATGAGCCATTGGCAGATAATAGTGGGTTGAGGCAAAACTTGGTCCTGTTTGGGGTAGCTTTTAAATAAATTTCTCTCCTGTAGAGAAATTTCTCTTTTGCTTTCTTGAGTAAGAAGATACCACTTTGATGTATTTCTTCGGTAATGTTTTCACATTTAATTATGAAACAGTGCCTTGTGTCTTCACTTATCTTAGTTGTCAAGAAATTTTAAATATTTTGTCGAAAAATACAAAATTTCAGAAAAAATAAAAATACATAATTTCATTGTGCATCTTTCTAATTTGTGGAATAGCAGTAAAACCAAATGGGATCACTGAATTATTTGGGAGGGAGGAGAGCATAATTACCATTTCCTTAATTTGAGGTCTTCAAAATTTGCCAATAACATTTATTAAAATACCTTTTTAGCTCAGTTGATTAAGTGTTCAAAGTTTTGTGCTTTGTTGGTGAGACTTTGCAACCCTGTTTTGCCAACCTTCTGTACTTCACATACCCATGTTCCTAGACATCATTTTAAAATGAATGATAGGGGTGCCTGGGTGGCTCAGTGGGTTAAGCCTCTGCCTTTGGCTAAGATCATGATCCCAGGGTCCTGGGATCCAGCCCCGCATCGGGCTCTCTGCTCAGTGGGGAGCCTGCTTCCCTTCCTCTCTCTCTGCCTGCCTCTCTACCTACTTGTGATCTATGTCTGTCAAGTAAATAAATAAAATCTTTAAAAAAAATAAAATAAAATCCATGATAAATTAAGACACAGGGCCAGCTCCCTTTTTTTTTTTTTTTAAGATTTTATTTATTGATTTGACAGAGAGAGATCACAAGTAGGCAGAGAGGCAGGCAGAGAGAGAGAGAGGAGGAAACAGACTCCCCGCCGAGCAGAGAGCCCGATGCGGGACTCGATCCCAGGACCCCTTTTTTGACCCCCTACTCAGTGTTGATGACTGGTTTCAAGTTCTGTTCCCCTCACAGTGATTGGCTGGTGTAATACATTGTATAAAATGTGTTTAATTGAATTTATTAAGTTCCTAATGATGACAGTAATAACATTTATTAAGTGAAGTTAATTCACCATGCCTAATCTCTCAATCTTTTGCAAAAAATCTGTTAAGTGGGCACAGTTATTAACATTTTGCATATGAGGAAACAGAGGATCAAGAAGGCTAAGTTATGTCACACAAGTCCCAGGACATTGGAGAGCTGGCACTGGAACCCAGCCATAACACCGCTACCTCCTTAAATTGCAGTGTCCCAGACATAAGCTTTTTAAAACTGACCTTGACTTCTCTTGGGATTATGTCTGTTTGGAAGGGCAGGCAGGATAGAATAAAGATACCTATATAGGATGAATGGGAGCTCCCATTATGTTATGTGTTATAGTCTCTTTTAACTCTCCTCTACAATTTTTGGAGTGTCAGGTTGTTGAGACATTTTGATTATTTTAATAATTTGTTCTCCCACAATAGATAGCAAATATGAGCCCCTGAGTTTTGATAAGAACAGTTGAAAGTTGTGAACTTTGTTCACATCACTTGCTATTACCAGCTATTCTTTTTAAGCTTTCAGAAACTCTGAAGAGAATTTCTGCTTATGAACACATAATCTGGATAGAGGGTAATTTTTACTTTGTATTTTCCTCTTGCCAGGTTATGTTTAGTCCTTTTCCTCTTCTCACCCCTACCCCAGTTCTTGATGCTGTTTTGGTGACAAGAAACGTAACTGTATCCCCCGTCCCTGCCTAAATCCATGAATATGGTGATAAAGCAACAGAGAGGTGGCAAAGATCACTTAAAAGAACTTTTCTGAGTATGTTTTATTTTTCTTTATTTAGTAGTTGGGAAAGAACAAATGTATTTAGAAATATGGACTATACGTGAGTCATTCAAGAGGAAAATGATCCACATTCATAGGATTGCTCTGTGGCCATTTTAAAATATGCTAACTGTCAATAAAACTTAGAGAAGGAGAATATGTGATACTGTTTATGATTTCCTTGGGATCTGAAATCTTTTGTATGTGACTTATTTTTAAAGAGAACAGGAGAATATTTGAATTGGGTTGGTTAAAAATAAATTGATAGTTCTTTTTGTATTCTATGGCAATATATTGAATATGTGAAAAGAAAGAAAGTGTTTAACCTTGAAGAGTTAATTTTTATTTTTCTTTAGGAAATACTGGCTCCAGTAGACTTTATTTTGTGTTCTTTATAGATAAGCAACCCTTCAGTGGGGCTCAATTTTGGAACTCTTGGAAGCACTGCAACTCCTGCCACGACATCTGCTCCTTCAGGTGGTTTTGGAACCGGGCTCCTTGGATCGAAACCTACCGCTGGGTTCACTCTGGGAGGAACAAATACAGGTAAGGAGGATTGTCACATTTCAGGGAGTAGCTATGGGATATTCTTTTTAAGGTTCTGGCTTATATCTCTGCCCTTTATATGGATTGTCAGACGTAAATATTAAGATGAAAAAATATATAGGGATGTGGACTTAAGGGCCAGTGGTAGGCGTAACATTGGTTATGATCTATTCTAGTGTAAATGAAAACACCCATTTAGGGGTTCTTGGATGGCTCAGCTGGTTAAGGGTCTAACTCTTGATTTCCACTCGGGTCATGATCTCATGCTTGCAGAATGAGACCTTCTTTGGGCTTTAAGCTCCTTGGGGAGTCAGCTTGAGTTTCTCTCTCTATTTCCCTATCCTCCTGTTGCATACTGCACCCCCCTCCCCCAAGCTCTTCCTCAAAAATAAATAAATCTTCAAAAAAGAAGAGAAACAAATTTAAAGAAATGCGATTTTTTAAAGAAAGATTTTATTTATTCATCAGAGCGAGAATAAGCAGGGGGAGCAGGAGGCAGAGGGAGAGGCAGGCTCCTCACCGAGCAAGGAGCCCATTGCAGAACTTGATCCCAGGAACCTGGGATCATGATCTGAGCTGAAGGCAGCCACTTAACCAATTGAGCCACGCAGGCATCCCAAGACCTCTTTTCAAAATAACTTCTTTTTTGGTATACTTGACACAATGAAGATATACCTCTTTAAATATAAAGAATTAATTTAATGTTTTTTAAGATTTTATTTATTTATTTGACAGACAGATCACAAGTAGGCAGAGAGGCAGGCAGAGAGAGAGAGAGAGAGGGAAGCAGGCTCCCTGCTGAGCAGAGAGCACAATGTGGGGCTCGATCCCAGGACCCTGAGATCATGACCTGAGCCGAAGGCAGCAGATTACCCCACTGAGCCACCCAGGCGCCCCAAGAATTAATTTAATTTTTACAAGAGAGTATATAATGCAGTGTTTCACCTTAGTGAAGATAAATCAAGTTTACCAATTTGGACGTTAATTTAATTTAGTATATATGGTGCAGTCAGCATCCTTTCTTGCTATAACATTATAATTTACCTTCCTAAGAGATGTTTTAAGTTTTTATATCATTAAAAGAGTCGTTTAGATGGGAAAAGGGCAAAAGGTCAAGGTTTCTGGTAGACATTTTGATAATAAAAATCTGTTTTTTAATACTTAAAGATATTTGGTTATTAAAAATATGTGTCAGTAATGCTGCCATTTCAAAAGCTTATTTCTTTATTTACTCTTTATTCTGTACCCGCAGGGCCTCTCGGTCTCTGTTACCACTTTATGCATTGACATTGCAGCTTTGATTGAAACTTTTCACAGCCACACATAGAAAATGTAAGAACTGCAGGAATGCGGGAGCTTCCAGTGAGCTCCTTGAAACGACTTTGTGTGCCAGTGTTTGCTTAGAGTAGCTTTTTTTCTCCTTGCCTAATGTTGTTATAAGCAGTAGTTGTTTGCATTTATAAATCTTATTCCCTATATAATTATATATAGCCGGTAATATGAAAACCAGTGCTCTAGGAAGAACGTTTCTATTAGCGGTCATGGTAGAAGATACTGGTTGTTGTAGTATCATATCCTGAGGATGACTCTAAGTCTTGCCCTTGTAATAACCCCCCCAAAATGTCATCTGCCATTGATGATTAAATTTTATTTCTCTTTTTGTCCCCAGGAATAGCAACAAGTATAACTACAGGATTAACTCTGGGTAAGAATTTTTTGAGGAAAGATCCCAGATCTGTGGTTTTCTTCTCTTCTCTTTATTATCTCACAGAGCTGGGGTATAGAAGGAAGCATGTAAGGAACCTAATAGATCACAGACACTGACTCATTATACAGCCTTTCAGTACTGGAGTTTTTAAAAAAGTCAATGACTGTTCAATTCAGGAAAAAAAAACTTTAAATACAGCAATGGTTTTTTTCCTCTGGAGGTTTATTTTACATTGTATTTTTATAGTCATTTGAACCCTTTTAGTGGAAAAAAGAAAAGCAACAAACTCTAGACCAGAAGTCTTAGAATTAAGCCCTGTTGTAATTCCAAATCATTGTGAGGTCTTAGGTAGTCATGTAGTATCTGGCAGCTTTTGGTTATCTGTAAAACAAGGGTAGGACTGAAAAGTTTTTGTATTTCTTTTCAGCTCAAAAACGCCATGGTTCTCTGTAGCGATACGCCAAAGGGAATGTGAGTAAGTAGTATGACAGTTAATAATGTCAAAGGAAATGAATGAATGAAAAGATAGTATGGGAACTCAGTTAAAGTTAAGTTTATTAATTTAATTAACATTTGAAGTAAACTAAAGATTGGTGGACTTTGTTCTTTTGGATGCTACTCACCTGTGACCCACAGAAAGGGTAACCCATCTGTTCGTTACCAGAGTTTTGGACAGGATTGGCTTTGGGGCAAGCAGTTGGATTCTCTTCTTTTCTGAGATTTTAGAACCCATACAGGATTTCAAAGCACTGTACCCGGGCAGGAATTTCTGGTTGTGGTAAGGGCAATCCAGAAGTTTAATTTCTGGCAGCTGCTTCTCTCAGTGCCTTTAGGGAAAGCCAAAATGCAGGTCATTATGTATTTCCTCATTTAATAGTTTGGAATAGCTATTACTTCCTAACTCTGTGGCCTTGAGTATACATAATGCTTTGAACATTTAGTATTAGCTGTGGTGTGGTGATGGTACTGGTGGTGCAGGTGGTACTAATGATGTCAAGAGCATCAGAATGAGCATGAGTAAGGCATTCAGTGGGTGATGAGGTGAAGCTGACTGGCAGGTATAGTAACATGTTCTTGTATGACCTGATAAGTGCTCTAACATGTATGAAAGGCACGAGGGAAGTAGAGGAAGATAAGAGTAGAAGTTTATTTTGGAGGCAGGAAACATCATTCCTGATGGAGACGTGCAACAGCCCAGTCATGAGGGGACTCAGGGAAGTAGGAAAAGTACTTGGTTAGAATTTAGGATTCAGACGTGGGAATGGTAGGGAGAGAGGGGGTGTGAAGAACAGATTGGAAGTAGATAGGAAAGGTGTTTGTGTGCCACGCCTTTTGACTCTAGTGTAGAGATAGTATAGAGCTAATAAGAGCCTTCAGTCAGAGAGAATCACCAGGGTATTATTTTTTGTTGGTGTTCTCGCTTCTTCTTTTTTAAAGTAACTGAAATAATTCCAAGAATAGATTAAAGTTTAGAGGGACTGATAGCACAGAAACAAATTAAGAGGTTATATTTGTTCTTGAGAAGAAGATGACATGAGCTAAGGGTTTTGAGGATGCTTGTAATCCAGAGCTATTTCTGCAGTAGAATCAGCAGGATTCATGGCTAGTAGAATTCAGGAGAGAGAAGGGATGTCAGGGGTGATTATGGTTTCTGGCTTGAGCAACTGAGTGGACCACGGCAGGGGGTTTAGGAAACGTTTTGTGTAGGGAGGCGTAGAGGTGGAAAGTTAAGGGACATCCCGGTAGAGCTAACCAGTGGAGACTCTGGTAGGTGTAGATTTAGACCCATGTTGCCCTAGCTGAGATTCTGTAGTTGGGAAGTATGGGAGCAGGCCTGGAGCCGTAGGCAGTATCATTTAAGAACTGAACAGAGGAAGGAGATGGACAAAAGCAGACTGGAAGGAGTAGCCAGGGTTGACAGAAGTAAAGGAAGAGGAAACAGTAGAGAATGGTGGTTTAAATAGCGTTGGAGGAGAGGAATATTTTTCTGTAGAGTATAGAGCAAAGGAAGGGTAAGTGCTGTTTTAGGTAAATCCAGGGGTAGAACTGAAATTGGATTTCAATAGGACCACATTGATGGGACTTTTTCTTGCTTTTCCTAAGATCATAGCATCCTCTTTTAATTATTCACCATGATTTGGCTCCAACTTCTATATTTTCCTTTTTCATACCTACCCACGTATCCTTCTGGCTACAAAAGTAGGGTCACGAACTTTTAGGGATCCTGATTGAAACCGGTGTAATACATATACAGTCATGGTAAAATAGGATTTGTTTGTTTGTTTGACACAGGAACGCCAGCCACTACATCTGCGTCTACAGCAGGTTTCAGTTTAGGATTTAGTAAACCTGCCGCATCTGCCACACCATTTGCTCTCCCTATTACTTCTACCTCAGCTCGTGGTCTTACTCTTTTGTCTGCTCTGACGTCAACTCCAGCAGGTGAGGCAGAATGGAAAAAGTCACGTTTTGTGGTTGAATTTTGTTTTGTTTTTGGCTAGTGAATATAGGGATCCACCTTATTCAAGATAACTTCAGTTTTGGAAAGTTTTTATTTTAATCACTCAGCTATTAGGATCCTACAAAGATCATCATTGGCTTTAAAGCAGCAGGAGCCATCCTGGAAGTTGATCTCTGTTTACAGAGCAAAGCAGGGACAGGGTGAGAGGTAAAATGTAAAACTATTAATATTCACTTTGTTTTCAAGGAGCATATTGGTGACAAGAAAGGATAAAGAATTTGCATCAGCCTTGCCTGCCTTAGTATTCATACCATTTTGAAGGCGAATTTGGCATCCTGCATTGCAAACTTTTTATTATTCTCTGGAATCTGTTACCTTACACCATTCTAGTGTTACCTAGAACTCTTATTTGTGTCAGTAGCGTTTGCCTTACGGTCTTATTTCTCTTTATTCTTAAGTTTATGTAATTTTATCTTTAGCAAGTAGTTTTTTAGGAAAAACTAGAGTGAATTTTGTCATGGACGTGAGGGCTGTCTGTTTTGGTGGTGGTAGGGAATGTTTTGTGTTTTCTCCAGTGTTCTTAGAAATGATGTTTCCTTTTGAAGCCTTTACCGTTTTACTTTCTATAGGATCTACAGGATTTACCCTAAATAATTTGGGTGGAACAACAGCTACAATTACTACCCCATCAACATGCCTTTCCTTAGGGGGAGCCTTAGCTGGTTTGGGAGGTTCACTTTTCCAGAGTTCAAATACAGCCACATCCGGTAATTCATGGTATTCATTTTCCAAAATAGTAAATATTTATATTTAAATTTACTTTATCTGTATTTTGACCTTTGGAACAGACCACTTTGTCTCTTTAACCTGAATGTTGTTGTTTCGTATGAAAACTGAATTATAAAATAATGGTTTTCATGCATAATTGGACATCTTAGCCATATTGTAGAAAAAAAGTTTTCTGCTTCTCAGTATTGACTGACTATATAAAGAAACAAAGAAGGGCCTGTTTAAGGATCTTATAAACTATTCTAGAGAAATTTATCAAGAAATGGTAGTTGTAGAGTCTTGGATCATTTGGTATCTAAGTTCGTTGCAAAACAACTTGACCTTTCAAGCCCTGGTTTTAAGAATGGCTCTCCATTACAGGCATCAGGAAAGGCTATTAGCGTGCTTCGAAGAAAAGGTTTTAGAACACAAGTATTAAATTTATTCTAGTCAAGCAAAATACTAAAGTATCAATTCAATTGGCAAAGAATACTTCATATTTTCCATCTTGGATTGATTTTTCATTTCTTTCTTATTTTGAAATTAGCTTCATGTTAAGGATTCTGTCGATGTTTTGAGTATTAAGATATACTATAAATATATGTATATATAAATATAAATGAATGAATAATAGAGGAAACATGATACTATAAATAATGTAATATAATACCATGTAGGAGTGAGAAGAGCTTTCCTCTGATTTGAAAACATTGTATAATTATCTCACATAGCAATATAATATCAAGAATTTCTCTTTAACAATTTATGTGTTAGGAAAAACATATTTTTTGGCTTTGAAACATGTTAAAATCATAGCATTCCCAGTAATACATAGGTTCATGTATAATGGCTATTTTATATCAGAAGTTTTACTCAACACCTCGTAGGTGTCTAATACTTGGTCGTGTGGGAGAGATGAAGGAGTATGACCTAGTGTTTTCTATTAAACAGCTCTTTCATGTCCTCCGTTCAGGTGCTAAATTTAGTGAAGAAACTCTGGGTCAGTGGAAAGGGAAAAAAGGAGTTGGTGAAGATAATCTGTAAAAATTTGTAGCATTCAGATTTGCATTATCTTTCAGATACTTGTCTTTGTCACTGTAGTCTCACCTTGTAGGTATTCAAAATATCTTTTAATAACTGAATCACTGGATGACTGTAACATACATTTCTTTGTAGGATAAGTGTTTAAACATCTCTCCTAAAGAGTCCTATGAGAGCAAAACACAAAAATAACAGAAAGGGGAGGTGGAGGATTGTTTTTGTGTCTTTCTAATGAGTTTGTAGGCCTGCTAGAATTTTTCTTAGGCTCTAGACACACGTCAGTGCTTGATTTATGGTTGTGCTAACTAAACATACCCCTGTATTTTTTTTTTTTAATGGACATTCATTTAGCTGTATTTTTTTTTTCACACATTGTCAGTATTTAAATCCACTCTTCATATATCCCCTGCTTTTATTCAGTACCTCTGCTGTTTCCTCTGTTTAAAGTAAATAGCATCTGTCCAAAAAGAACCACAGTTATGTGAGCTTGGTAATGCATGGACTTAGATGATTTACCAATGCGTGGTCTTTTAAAATTTTGCTACTTGATTTACAAGCATACCTTCATGACTTAAGATTAACTGTAGTTTAGCCCCTTCAATTCCTTTTGTCAGTGAGGTAGGATTTAAATAAATGAAGTCTATTTCTTTCATTAAATTTTTTTTTAAAAAGCTTGGGAGTATGAAATTTGATGTTTGAACTGTAAGGCTTCTAACTCTCAGTTCTTTAGATTTCATGAATAATGAAACTATTGGCTTTATAAGATTTATAAGATTTGCTGAAATCTTATAAATCATTACCGGATTATTATTATTATTAATTTATTTATCTGTTACCAGCTTTCCTGAGGTATAATTGAGAAGTAAAAGTGTAAGATCTTTAAAGTGTAGAGCATAGTGATTTCATATATACATGCACATTGTAAATGCCCATCAAGTTAATTAACACATCCAATACTTGATAATTTAAAAAGTATCCAATTACAAAGCATGACTAGAGGACAGGAAGTATTTACCTGGAAATATACAAACTAAAACTGCTTTTTCAGGAGGATTTAAACAAAACAAGTAGTATGTTCACATTTTTTGAATTAACAGATAAACTCTGACCTTTTTAGTAAAGAAAAATTAATAGACCCATAAGTACAGAGAACTGATGGTTGCCCGAAAGGGTAGGGAGGACAGGCAAAATGGCTGACGGGGAGTTGGTACAACCTTCCAGTTATGGAATCAGTCACAGGGATGGATATAATCCGTGGTATTGTAATTAGGTTGTATGGTGACAGATAGGGTAGTGACACTTGTGGCGAACATAGCATGTATAGAGTTTTCAAGTCACTGTTGTACACTAATGTGACATTGTGTGTCTACACTTTAAAAAGTTACCTAAAACGTAAAGAAGTTAAAATTATATTATCCAGACTACATACACCATTAAATCCCAGCTTTAGACTTATTCCATGTTATTTGCTTAAAGCAATTTTGAAGAAAAATGGGATCCAGCTTGAAAGCATTTGAGAATTTTGTCCATTGAGGGAAAATCATTGTAAAGACTTTGTAAATTATATTTGGTTTGTTTGTAGGACTTGGACAGAATGCTTTAGGCTTGACTTTGGGAACCACAGCAGCTACTTCAACTGCAGGCAATGAAGGTCTTGGTGGTATAGATTTTCGTACCTCATCAGATAAAAAGAGTAAGTAATGTTCTGTTCTAACAGTAAGTTAAATTTCTATGTCAGTAAGATTTTTAGTTACATGTTCAGTAGTAAAGTTTTTACTTTTACATTTACTTTATATCTCACAAATTTTTTGTGTATTATGTGTTTAAGATTTTATTTTCATAGAAAACTGAGTTTTGTTTATGCATACGGTTATGTAGCTATCAGTGTGTGTATGAATATATCTTCTTAAGTTGGGATCATGAACACATGTATGGTATATAAGTTGATACTTGAACACATGCTTTGAACTGGTTAGGTCCACTTATATGTGAATTTTTTCCAGTAAAAGTGGAGTCCTGTAAATGTGTTTTCCTTACGATTTTCTTAATATTTTCTTTTCTCTATCTTACTTTATTGTAAGACTGCAGTATGTAGTACATATCACATACAAAGTGTGTGTGAATAGACTTTATATTGTCAGTAAACATTCTGGTCAGCAGGAAGCTATTAGTAAAGATTTTGGGGAGTCAAATTATATGTAGATTTTCAACTGCATGGGTGTTTAGGACCCTTAATCCCTGCATTGTTCAAAGGTCAACTGTATTGCTTTGTAACCTGTTCTTTCTCATATGTTATATCACAGTATTTGTCAGTTCAGTAATTCTTTAGGAGTGTTTTATTGCTGCTTAAGTCAGCTTTATGAATCGATACATCATTAATCAGCCGTCCTTCCATTATTAGTGTTTGTATTCAGTTCGTATATTCTAGGAAGTATCAACATATTGAGCATCTTTATGGGGAGAGGCAATGTGGCATTGTAGCTTAAGGGGATAGACTTGAGCTGAAATCTGGCTTCAGATCCCCTCCACTGTTGATAAGCTCTGCGACCTTGTTCAAGTTATTTATCCCTCTGTGTTTAGTTTCTTTATCTGTAAAGTGGGAGAAAAGAACAGTAACTACTTGACATTGTTGGTCCAAGGATTACAGTTTATAAGACTTCAGTAGAGCCAGGCACATAATAAATGCTCTCTATGTGTTTGTTTTTCTTATAAATTTTCATTCATATTTTTTTATTATTTTTTAAAGACAACCTAGAAACTGAATCACTGGCTTAAAGAGAGGGGAGAGTTTTGGAGACTCTTGGTAAATAATGTAAAATTACTTTCTAGAAAGAGTTTACCAATTGATTACCCACCAGCCACTATGAAAATGCCGTTCTTCCTGTGCTCTTGCAATGCTGAATATTCTTGTTAAAAAATTACCAATCCAGATTCATTTTGAAAGATGTTTTAGTTTTGTTGATTCCCTGTGCATGATTTTTTGTTTTGTCGATTCCCTGTGCATGATTTTTGTTTTGTCTTGCATTGCCTCTTCTGCCTCTGATGAAAGCATGTTTCACGTATTGCATTGAATCCTCTTAAGAACTTAGAATGAGTAACAGATGAAGGAGTCCATATATCTGTGTAGGAATTTTTTATTTGGATGTGGTTTTTATTATGTAGACGATTCTAGGTGATGTACTGTTTTAAAAGCTGGCTATCCTAAAATCCTTTTAAACTTAGAAAATTTAGGATAACTTTGAATGAAATTTGATTTTTATTTTATTTTACTTTTTTATTTTTAATTTTATTTGACAGAGAAGAAGAGACAGCTAGGGAGGGAATACAAGTGGGGAGTGCGAGAGGGAGAAGCAGGCTTCCTACTGAGCCAGGAGCCTGATGCAGGGCTTGATCACAGGACCCTGGATCATGACCTGAACTGAAGGCAGATGCTTAACAACTGAGCCACTCAGGCGCCCCGAAAATTGATTTTTAAACATAGGGGTCTGTCTCTTGTTTTTACTTAGTTTTCTTTGTAGCCGCATCAAAATTAGAAGGAATTTTCTTAGATATTTTAGCAGCTTATTTTTTAATCAGCTGAAGCAGTCTGGTACCCTTGAACTACTTTGATTTTAATTATGAAACTGGTTCTCTCTTTATTGTAATTGCTTTTAGGCTCCACGTGGAAGACTTGATTGAGGCAAAGGAGTAAGAGAAATATAAGGAGTTAATCTCCCTTCGTGCCCTCCCCCCCATGCCACTCCACCTTCCCCCATTGTCTTCCTCTTGTGTTGTGCCTCAGAGTTGAACCAAAGGAGTATGTAGAATAAGTGCACATGACCTGATATAGCACATCCAGTTCCTTTTAACCTGCTATACGTGTCCAGGGGTTCTTTATTAATCTAAAGGATTTCTCAGTTTCCCTAGCAGCTGCATCAGTTAGCCTGGACCTGCTGTATTGGGTTTGATAGATGAAGAGGGGTAGGAAGCAGTGGTCTTTAAGTGGGGGCAGCATGGAGTAAGATCTAGAGACAAGGATGATCTTTACTCTTTTGAAGAACTGCTGGAAAACCGGCGAGCTGCAGCATGGGAAGATCAGATTCCAGATGTCATAAAGGGAAGGGCCGTGTATGTCATCTTAAAGAGTTTTGTAATTACACGGAGGACAGTTGAGACCCACTAGGGTTTTGATGTGAATAATATGACATGAGATAAGTGTTTGAAGAAGAGCATTCTGGCAGCCATGTGGAAGATAATGTGAAGGAGGGCAGGAACAGAGGTGGAGTGCTGACAGTGAGCTTTGACAGCAGTCCACAGGTATTACAGATGCCAAGCTAGATGGACTAGTCAGGGCCCACGGTAGGCCAAAAACAGGCCTAAGTTTTTTATACGCAGGTTTGTGTGTATAGAGACTTCTGTAAATATAATAAAAATGGAATATCAAAGAGAGAGCAAAATAGGACGCTAATGAATAAAAAAGTTGAAGTCTGTGGGATAAAAATTAAATTCCTCCTTTATCTTACTGTGTCTCACCCAGTCAAAGGCTTGCATCGGTAGAACATGGATATCAATTTCAGAAATGTTAAACTATGAAAGAGAAATATCAACATACAAAGTAAGGAAAAATAAATTGTAGTTAGATTAAAAAGCTAAAGAAAAGAAACCCTATGGACAAAGGCAAAAGGTAAAGGACAGGTTGGAAGTAAAATACTTGCTGTTTTGATGCTTTTTTTTCTTCACATTTTAACATCCGAAATTGAGATGTATCTTGATATCAAGGTCTCATTTTAGAAATAGACACATAAAGTATATGTATGAGATAATTAATATGCTTAATGTTGAAATAGCTCTGAGAAGTCAGTGAGAAACATACCTCGGATATACCTCAAATAGCCTGAATAGACCATTCACTCAAGGAGAAATAGACTTGTATAATTAATATTTGAAATGTTTTACTTAGTACTGTCAGAAATATGAATTTAGCTGATAATGAAGTGGCATTTCTCACCTATGTACTGGCAGTGATTGTTTCAGAAAAATGTCCATTGTTGTTGAGGGTGTGACGGAAAAATTACTTATTCGTAGTAGGTGGGAAGTTAAATTGGAACAGTTGTTTTAAAGGATCATTTGATAATACGTAGGTTTTCCTTGATGTAATCTTTGACCTATAAATTCCTCTTTTTGTGGAATACAAATAATGTCATGCACAAGTATTTGGAGATAAAGGCATTCACTGTAGCAGCATTGTTTATATAGTAAAGGTGTATATGTTAAGAAGAGGGTTGGGCATAAAGTTTCTGATACAGCTATGTCATCAGTATTCTGTGGTCATTTAAAACGATGTTAAGTGACATGAAAAAGACTTAATTTCAACATCCTGAAAAAATATGTGCACATAACTTATGGTCATCCCGATCACGTTTAAAAATGTGTGTGTAAGTGCCAAAACAGGTTGAAAGAGGAACCATTAAGGTTCTGTGATGGGATGAAGTTTTGTGTGTTCCTGTATTTCCTTCATTGAGCAGGTCTTATTTTGCAGTGTGAAGTAAATTCTAAAAAAGCAGAAAGTGAGTCACTGAATTTTGCTGACGGAGAATTTTTACTTTTCTACTTTTAGACATACACTAATAATGATAACCACTAAATAAGTGTTCATGAGAAAGCTGTTGATATATCTGCACACATTAAAAACATCATCTTGAAAAATTGCTGCTCTTGTAAAATATTTAGAGACATCCAGGTAGTCTGACATGTTTTTGTATTCTAAACTGATAGAACCTAAGAAAGCATCCAGTAGAACTTGCAGGAGGTCAACTGTGCCAAGCAAGAATATTTTTCATAGAAGATAGTTGAAAGAGGAAGAATCTTGCCCTTGAAAGAAATAGATACAAATCAGCTACGTAACTATCTGTTTATGTGTATGCAAACATGTCCCCATAGTATGTTGTTTGGAGTTTGTGACAAGTGACCTCACATGATGTCTACGAGGCTGTCTGAAAAATGCTTAGAAGTTTCTGTTTATACCTAAGTTTGTGTTAAATTAAAACTTGAATTTGGAATACATTGTTAAATGACCTGTTTTTACATAAAGCTTCTTGAATTTTCTAGGTGATAAAACAGGAACAAGACCAGAGTAGGTTTACAATTTAACTTTCAAAGTATTTTATTTGAAGAATTTTATTTGTTAATTTATAGGCATGTGGTCTCATCGGAAGTAAAAGAAACTATATAGACATTTAGAAGAAAAATTCTTTGAATCAGTTTTTGTCTAAAGTAAAATAATAAACATATGCTCTGGAAAGATTTTGGAAGGTCAGATCTTTAATTTTTAATTATTAGGAAAGTTTATAACCAATTCTTTCTGGATACTTTATGCTCAGTTTTAGGTATATATACCTTTTCTATATAAACTACTATACCAGTCCCATTTATTTTCTGATGATGAAGAGGGAGAAAAGCCTCTATCTATATACATCAGATAGGTTTGAAGATCACTATTTTTACTAGCACTTACATTTTCTCACCTAATTTGTATTACATTAGATAAAACATTTGTAAATAAATGATCAAGTTCATGCCTCCAAAATATCTTCTGTATACTTTAGCCCTATTTCATAAATGAGAAAGCTGTAGGAGACTGAGGTTTGCTTCAGGTTCTATGAAGGAAGTAGTAGCAGATCTGTGACTGAATTTTAACTCATAATTCCATTACAGCATGCCACATTTCACCTCTTCCTATTCTCATTAAATATTTATAATTCTTTTAGTCTATCCCTAGGTTTTATTTTGTTGAAGAATAAATTGAAATTCTAAAAATCAAGTAAAATATAATGAGAATCTCATTATGAGAACTTTGTGGACTTTCTTTAATGAATGCTTTAATATTTTTGAACGAAATAAAAGGTCAGTCATAGAGTTTTTGAGCCAGGGGAACTTAGTTCAATATTTAATCTCTTGATTTTCTAATTTTTTTTCTTAAACATTTGGTCAGGTGCATTTATGTGTACTTATGATAGGTGCCAATCCTTCTAAAAGGGAAATTAGAAGAGAAATCTCCCTGTCAGATGAATTGTTAAAGCTATTTTAAAGGTCAGGAAACAACATTTTTTTATAAAGAGATTTGAAATTAACCATAAGAGCTATAAATGGGGAATATTTGTTTTACCTCCTCCCCTTTAACACTTACATAGTGGAACTCAGCTGTCAGCTTTTTAGAACCTCAATGGCTTTAATCTATCTGTGGCATTTTTCTCAGGGATAGTAAAGCACTGAAGGATGAAAATCTCCCTCCTGTCATCTGCCAGGATGTTGAAAACCTCCAGTGAGTGTGTCATATGTAATTAGATATATCATGTTGAAGAATGTTAGAATCTATTTTAAGGGGAACATCTCTTCTTCCTCTTAAACATTTTAACTTGGGTGTTGGTAAAAATTTTAATATTTGTATAAACAAAGCAGAATAATGGGAATAAAAATTCTGTTATTGTCAATCTTTAAAAAGCATGCGAACTGTGCATGAATTTTTAATATTTCCTTTTTAAAAAACACTAGGACTCTGACCAGCCTATAGTAAATATGCTTTTTTCCTATAGGAAACCAAATGTGTATTTTTTGGAATTCAGTTTTATGTATCTTTTTAGGAAATTTGTGAAGGAACAGAAACATGTACAAGAAGAAATTAGTAGAATGTCTTCAAAAGCCATGCTTAAAGTGGAAGAAGATATTAAAGCTCTGAAACAGCTTCTGTCACTGGCTGCCAGTGGATTACAGAGGAACACCCTCAGTATTGACAAGTTGAAAATAGAAACTGCTCAGGTAAACTAACTTAAAGTAATTTTATTGAAGGGTTTTGTTTCGTTTTATTTAAGTCTTATATGTTATAAGACTTGATACAGATGTACTGTAAGAAAACTGTATAGTATGTGTGCTTTTTAAAAAAAGATTTTATTTATTTGAGAGAGAGAGAAAGAGAGCATGAGAGGGGGGAGGGTCAAAGGGAGAAGCTGACCCCTTGCTGAGCAGGCAGTGAGTTGCAGGACTCAGTCTTGGGTTTCAGGATCATGACCTGAGCCGAAGGCAGTCGCTTGACCAACTGACACCCAGGAGCCCTAGCTTGAGTACTTTTAAGTTGCTTTGATACTAGTAGTCACTAGTTTGTATTGAGTTCTGATTATTTATGAGGCAGTATTTTAAGCAATTTATATTAGTCCAGTTTAGTTTTCATGACAGCTCTATGAGTTAGGCCGTCTTATCTTTGTTATATAAAGAAGAATATGGGCAGAGAGGTTGTTAATAAATGGAAGAGGTTGTCAATAAGTGGAAGAGCTGATACTCTTAACTAGTTTGTTTCCTAAGAGTACTTGCTGGCTAAATTGCTATATCGTACAAGCAAGGCAGAAAAATATGTTTTTAAAAATCTGTCATCCATTAAATAAAAACCATATTAAGCTTTTTAACTATTAAAAATTCTGATGACTCGCCAGTCTTATGTCTTAGTTATAAATGTTATGAGGCTCATGATTTTTGCCATTCATATGTACTTGTTTTTTCTTTTTTTTTTTTTTAAAGATTTTATTTATTTATTTGACAGAAATCACAAGCAGGCAGAGAGGCAGGCACGGAGAGAGGAGGAAGCAAGCTCCCTGCCGAGCAGAGAGCCCGATGCGGGGCTCAATCCCAGGACTCTGAGATCATGACCTGAGCCGAAGGCAGTGGCTTAACCCACTGAGCCATCCAGGCGCCCCTGTACTTGTTTTTTCTTTCTATGGTATAATCTATGTCATTTTTTCTTTGTTGGCACTCTTGCCTCCCTTGTGTAATTTGAAGTCTTTCCTCATCTCCTCCTGGCTAGTTGTTCCGTCTCTGTGTGCCCAGCTCCCCATCTGTTTAAAGGTGGGTGTTGCGTAGTCCTCTGTAACCTTCCTTAGTGCTAGATGAATGTGTTCTTCCATAGTTCTCTGTGATATCACACAAAATACCTGTCTTTAGTCCCTCTTAGCAATTTGCTGTCCCATTGGGATGTAAGTATACCTGGTTCTTTACCTCTCTAACAACTTCAGGGTTCCAGTTTTAAATTTATTCTTGGGGACACCTGGGTGGCTCAGTTGGTTAAGAGGCTGCCTTCCACTCGGGTCATGATCCCAGAGTCCTGGGATCGAGTCCCACATCGGGCTCCTTGCTCAGCAGGAGGCCTGCTTCTCTTTCTGTTTCTGCCTGTGCTCACTCTCTGACAAAACAAAAAAAAGAAAAGAAAAGAAAAAACAATTTATTCTTGCATCAGATAAGAGGGGCTTTACAGTTCCTTAGTTTGTAGGATTTTGTAGTTGTTAGCTAGGCTCTTTCCCAGCTGTGCACATTCTGCTTATGTTTCCTTCCCAAACCCTGTTCCTAGTCTGTTTCTCCATCGAAGACTGGCTGTTACGCACATGGATACCAGTGTGTGATATGCATTTGGAGAATTGAATCTTTCCCTATAGTTTTAATCTCAAGTATTGTTTTATGATCCACTTTTTGTCACCATTTTTTTATTGAATGAAATAGTTTTAAAATGCATTTCTTATGCAATGTACTTACTTGGCAAAAATCATTTTTCTCAGTGATACAATATTCCAAGTTACTTGTCAGGTCCTTGCAGGAACATTTCCTGGAGTGCGGCACAACAGTGCAGAAGGGAAATCCTTTGTCCTCTTTCTTAATAAGGTGATGAGGAAACCGGGAATGCGAAAAAGCTGAATAAAGAAATTCCATAGCAATCTTTTTCAAGAACTTGATACCCACAACTTATCTTTAGTTTGTGAGGGGAAATTCATTACTTTTACAGCTAAGGGATAGCTTCCAGTTTTCAATAAATTTATCCTATACTTGATTTTTCATGAAATTTGAGATTTTAAAACACACTATCATTGAATGAAGTCTGCAGTCCTAGACATAAGACCGCCACCCACCATACGCAGCCTCTTGAGCCTTTGCTCTGTTTTTCTGCAAGTGGCAGAGCCTCAGATGTATTGCTTCTCACTAATAAATGAATGTGTACCCTTGGCCCTGAGATTGGAAAGGAACAGTGTCACTCAGGGTCCAAGTCTGGATGCAGGAGCACATTGTGGAAGAAGACTGCTGTTTCCACTCCTGTTAAGGAGTTAAGCCATCCCTGTGAAAAGGGGGTTATGCAATCAGGATCTCAGAATAGTATTTGCAGTGTACCGTCAACTGTGCTGGTGTATTTCTGGAACTAGTATGTATCTGAATACAGGTTTTTATTGAAGTATTTTTTGAGACATGCACGAAGCCACTATTTGTGCCAACGCCTGTTTTAAGTTTGCTACACAGTGTGGTAGGAACTTAGTTTGAGCAGAGGTTAAAATCAGAATTACATACCACTTGTGGATTACCTCTAGTTGAGTTTGGCATTGAAGCAGTGGCTATTCTGTTGTTGGGGCACAAGCTGTCTATCATTTTTCCTTTCAAATCATCTGGGAACCCCCTAATGCTCTCTCTCTAGATGTCCTGGAGCTTCTCATCGGAGACTTGGCCTAGAAAGGAGGAAAACTGATAAAGCTCAGACAGAGATTGAGAATGAAAATGGAACCACTGTAATAGATCTTCCAGGTACTTTATCCCTCGAAACGGACTGTTCAGGGACAGGCACAGCACCTGCTGAGCACAGCTTGATTTCAGCGTCTCTGCCCCCATGGCCTGAGGAGCCTGGCCTGGACAACCCCACCTTCGAGGAGAACACGGCCACTGACAGTATGTGCTCTTCACCTTGCTTTTGCTTTTCATCTGTTTTCAAATCAGATATTTCCTTTCTTCTCAGTACTGCCTATTACTTTCCCTACATGGGGTGTTGTTGTTGTTGTTGTTGTTTTTCCTCTTCAACAAATAATTTTACTGAGATATGCATCACATATCACATATTCACTTTTTAAGTGTACAAGTCTAACAGTTTGCCGGTTAGAAACAGAAAGGGAGTCTTACCTTGAGGCTTATCCTTCCCCCTCCCCCTCTTCTGTTGTAGTCCACAAATTCACTGGTCATTAGCAGGCTTCTTTTGTTTGTTTTGGTGCCTATTGCTTCTTGACTAAGAAATCCACAGCATCAAGAAGAACAAAAAAATACCTCAGCCTCTGTGCTTGTTCGGTGTCAGCACTGTGCCAAGCACTTTACATATATTAACTTATTAAATGCTTGTACCAATAATGGCTTTTTTTTAATGATGAGGAAACTTAGGGAGTCATTGGTCAAAATCTGAGAGCCACGAAATGGCTAGGTATGTATCTGACTCCCAAAGCCATGTGTCTGACTATTGCTGTCCTCTGGTAGCAGCCACTGATCTGTCTACATGACCCACCAGGAAACAGGCAGAAAACCTCTAGTCCTAGATCTTGGGCATATCTTAGTAGTTGGCCCTTTGTCTTACTTTTAAATAGGTTTATCTCTTATGAAAATTCCAATTTTTCTACAAATCCCAGTTTTCCCAGCCTTGGCTATAACAATTCTTCTATCTCCTACTGCTCAGATCAAGACCCTCCTCTTCTTGCTTAATGTGGTTATTTTGTCAACTACTACGGTGATTGTATGTCACAGAGTTTGTCTTTTTTATTTCATATGTACTGCCTTGCACTGTTTACAGCTGTTTCATGGGTCAACAGACAAGATGATATTTTGTATATTGATATTAGGTCAATCTGATCAATTAGGACAAGATGATATTTTCTGTATATTTCTTTATCAGATCACTGTGTGGTCCCTAGTGATCTGATGCATAGTAGTTATTTGTTGATTATTTACTGATCACCTTTCAAAGAGGAAGTGTTTTGCTAATCTTACCTATTGGTGTTTTGGTCATTCTGTTTTTCTTATCCCGTGGTATTGCTTTGTTATGAATCATCTATTAACATAAGGTCATCACTAATGATAGACGATAACTTACTTACGTGAAGATAATCAAAATATAAAACATTGTTCTTTCCACCTGTTTTTCTCCCTCTCGTTTTTAACTTGGCAGCTATGCAGCAGCCGGTTAGTTTTCCGGAAAGCATAATTATAATTACTACAATTGAAATTCACCAGTCTGATCCTTATATTCAGCTAGGAATTAGCATTGTGGGCAGCAATGAAAGGCCACTGATCAACCTTGTTATCCAGGAAGTCTGTCGGCATGGGGTGATCGCCAAAGATGGAAGACTTCTTGCTGGAGACCCAATTCTTCAGGTATCAATTTTTTAAATGATTTTGTTAACTTGCCTCTTTTGTTGCTCTTATTCATCAATTTAAAACTTAGGAAATTAGGGTACTGTGGAATCTGACGTCTAAAAAGGTAAGTTTTACTGTTTTTTTTTTTTAGTGCTAAACAGATCAGAATTTATCTGTAATTTCTCCGATTTCCCCCAAACTCATGGAATGTATTTTTACCCCCATCTTAAATTTGATCCCGCATGTGCCTCAGTGTGTGGCTCTCCAGGCCAGCTGGATTCCTCCTGGCTTGGTCTCCATGGTTGTCTATTTCGGGGCCACCTTCACTGCTAAATTCTCTTGTGCCATTGGCTCTATCCCTAGTCCCAGGGTACCATCCATCAGTTACCTTCGTTGTCTGATTCATCCTTCTCTACACGGATTTCTATAATCTAGAAAAGACAGGTCACACAGCACAAGTTACTTAAAACTTACAGCATTGAATTTAAGATCGAATTCGGAAATCATGACCACCTCTTGTTGGCTCTCAAATTCACTCTCATCCACAAACAGCCTGACTCTGCACTAATCCTTGGTGCTACCCTCTCCCTCTTCTCTTTAAAAAGAATGAGCTACTCCAACAAATGAACTTGCTTCGGGCAAGATGATGTTGTGTTAGAGGGCATACTGATGAGCATGAGATGGCCAGAATTGCATGTGAATTCTAGAGTGTATGTGAAAATTGACCTGGATATATGACCCATACAAGTGTATGTGGTACTTGAATCTAAAAGAATGGGTATTTAGGAGAGAAGAAATAGGCATGAATGTGAAAAGATGTCTTCTAGGAACCCAAGCTCAAGGACTCTTGCCTCCTCGATTTCACTGCTGGGTCCTTCCCCACGGTCTGTTGGTATTCACCCCTTCTCTTTTCCCTGCCATCTCTCTGGTCTGTGCCCTCACTGCTTCACGTCTAACCCAGGAGAATCAAAACCCCTGCCTCCCTACTCTGCTCTGAAATCCGGTACGACATTGTCCGGTTAATTCACCTGTGACTCTGCTTTCCCTGGATAGATTGGACCAGAGAATCAAGTCCATACTGATTAATCTAATAGTCCAGGTCCTCTTTGAACTCTTACACAACCTGTCCCCTCAGCCTTAACCCTTGCTTTTTCTTTCAGCTGTAGCCATCGGTGTATTACTGAAACATCATAGGCATGGTGGTCAGAGCTGAGGGTATAATTAAGAGCAAAAAGCAACCCCTGCCCTCATAGAATGTATAATGTAGCAGAAAAGCCAGACATAGCAGTCTCCTTGCTTCCCTCCATGTTCCAGCCTGTCCCCATTGTGCTACAGCTTCTCCACCTTCATCCAGAAAGCCCTGCCCTGCCATTTTCACCCATTCAGACCTCTTCTCACACTAAGTGCTGAAGACATTCCTTCTCTTCACCACTTAATGCATAATTGGTCACAGAGAGTTATTCAAATGCAGTGTCTTCCTTTGGGGATGGCAGCCGCCATTATTACGTACTATGGGACAGGCTTCTCACAGAGCTGTGCCTGGAGTCGATACCCAGGACAAACTTGCTGAGTCAATAAAAGAGTGGATTTGATTATGATATCCTGTTGGGAATAGCTGTCTTCTTCATTAAAACCAAACTTAGAACCTCTAGGATTTTTAGTTCTTCAAGAGAAATGTCCAGAGGGGAAGACAGACAAACTAGGCTCCAAGAGCAGCAAGGATTGACCTTTCCACTGGGGGTTCCTGGCTTTGGTTTCCACACCCATCTGTATTCTGCCTCTTGTAGTTTGATTATCCACTTCGACACTTGGGCCCAAAACCCCTCCTTCATTGCACTTGGCCTGGCTGACACAGGCTAAACTTGCAGTGTTTTGTTCTTGACTAAATCCAAAGAGGCAATAGGAGAATACAGGAAACATAACTAATCCAGCTTATGTAAAATCCAGTTTCTGATCCTACCATAGCTAGCTATTTACCGCATTCCTGTGTTTGCTGTCCTTTTATGATATTAGTAGTATTCTGGTTGCATGAGGTTGGCACAGCTCTCTGGACACCTTACCCTGTATTCCTTCTACCGCAGCTCCTAAACTGATTCTCCATGGAGGAACTCTTGTAGCTGGTTTTGACCTTTTGACACCTTTGTGGCCAAGACAAAAAGAACCAGATTGCCCTTTTTTGCAGCTTATGCAGGGAGAGAGAGCAAGCACAGGCAGACAGAGTGGCCGGCAGAGGCCGAGGGAGAAGCAGGTTCCCTGCCGAGAAAGGAGCCCGATGCGGGACTCGATCCCAGGATGCTGGGATCATGACCTGAGCCGAAGGCAGCTGCTTAACCAACTGAGCCACCTAGGTGTCCCATCAATTTGGATTTTAAGGAAAATAATTGCAGTCATGTCTTGACTGCATTGGTCCAAAAGATAATTAGCTAAAGATGTGGTAAAGTTTACTCTTTTGGTGCTATTTCTACAACATCTAGCAACAGTATTTTATTTGGTCTCTGCTTTCTCTGTGTTTCACTGGCAACCACACTTTTGTGAAGGGAAAATCTTCGATTGTAGGATATTCCACAACCCACGTCACAAAAATGGTGTGAGGCTACATACTCGCACGTGGCTAGCGCTGGATTCCAGCCAGATGTTTGTAAAGTCATTTGTGATAGATGTGAATCAAAGACGGAAAAATAAAAACCTAGAGATAAGTGGCTTTTTAGCTGAATAACCAGAAATGATGAGTTTTGACTAACAAATCCACGTCAGGCTGGTTTTTTAGAAGCTGCCTTAAAGTTCTATTCTTGACCCTATGTTACTCAACTTTTTCATCAAGGATCTGGATGGCAACCAAATGCACAGATGTTGCAAAATAGGGCGAAGAGCAAGTTTATGTGTGAGATCTATGGCATTTGATGCCTGAATTTTAAAAGATGTCCACAGGCCCAAATCAATAAAATTCAAGTTAGTGGTGCTCCAAACTGTCATCTCGAGATGAGTAGGAAGGGGGAAGGTTTTTCTTAAGAAGGACTCACGTGAAAAAGATTGAAGGCTTTGGGTAATCACAAGCACCTAACCCAGAGCCTGTGCCACATAACACATCCAAGAGAATGTCGATTTCCTGCTTGCTGTTGGTGCAGACAGATGAGGAGAGGAATTCTAATTGTGATAAACACTCAGAGTTGCGCCAACCTCTTCCTCTGACTAGGTGAATAACTGAAGCTGGGTGTATTTTCTTAGTCCTGTTCCTGTCCCAGGATCAGTCACTATATTCCTTTCAGGGCTATAAGGTTTAGTAAATAAATGTTCTGTGAGTACTGAGTTAAGCTTGTTGTATTAGATAGATGTTACACTTGAGTGCTAAACAGAGTGAAACTGTAATTACCTGCTTTTCTTTAAAGTAAAAATGACTGAACTGAGATCAGGTTGTGTATCTAGAATCTGTCCTTTTTCTTAGATTAAAACTCGGTGTAGGTGTTTTTCATTTGGAAAAGCCACATCAATCCAGTAGAACTTGTTTCTGTTCCACTAGAACTAGTATTTTGTTGGCACTTGCCACATGCTGCTGCTGTCTCTGCATTCTCCTCCTGGTCCCTTGAAGCGGAGAGTAAACCCATCTCACCACTCAGGGGACACCCTCAGACATCCCGCTACTGGCAGGACCAGGGACTCTGATTCAGCAACCTCGCTGAAGCCTGAGATCCTAACTGCCATTCTCTACTTCGTGCTAGTCATTGTGAGTGAAGCTTAGGAACTGTGCATTTTAAAACATCTTCAGAGGGCTTTTCTTTGTAAATAATGACTGTATGTCATTTTCCAAAGTCCGTTTCTTTTGGAAATGGCGTATAAATGTTTACCAGTTGAGAGGATAAAAGATTGTCCCACCTCAGTCATAATTCTTTTCTTCCAGGTCAACAACTGTAACACCAGCAATGTGTCTCCCAACTATGCCAGGGCCGCCCTTTCCCAGCCCTATTCCACGCTGCACCTAAGCATGCTGCGAGAGCGGTGCTTTGGGGGCCGGACCTACAGCCACCCTGACAGTAGCTCTCCCCGGGAAGAGGTCTTCCATGTAGTCTTTCACAAACAGGACTCTGGTGAACAACTTGGCATTAAACCCATTCAAAGGACCGGTGAACCAGGTGTTTTTATCCTTGATCTGTTGGAAGAGGGCCTGGCTGGCTGCACAGGATGGAAGGCTGAGCAGCAACGACCGAGTGCTCGCCATCAATGGACACGACCTGAAGCTCGGAACCCCTGAGCTTGCCGCCCAGATCATTCAGGTACACGCGGATATTCATTCCACGTGCTCAGCCTTTACGTCGATGTTTTCGTAACATGAGAACCTGAGGGATATTTGATATTTCATGGGGGAAATCAAACACGGCTCCCCAAATCCTTCAAAATGCACAAGAGATGATTTTATCATTACAGATAAAATCCTTTCCGGAAAACTGTATCCCTGTGAACATTTAGCCTTGCTCTTTATAGAGTGAAGGCTCTAAATTTTCACATGGGTTTTTCATTTGCTCCATGGGCTCCACCTAAGCCCACACATAAAAAACACATTTATGTCCACATTTAACAGGTGAGACAAGCAAAGCTTGAAGGAGCTGTGGTTCCAAAGTTGTGACTTCCCTGCTCTTGTAACGTTCACTCTCCGCTTCACCTCCATACAAGTGGGGAAAATCAATTTTTATTGAGAAGAACTCATTATCTGTGTAGTGCCCTTTTTATAAAGCATTCAGAGCATTTCAAACACATTATAACTTGTGTTCTTACAGTATCCCTGTGAAGTAAAGATGGTTATTATTAGAGAAAAAAAATTTTCAATAAGAACATTAAAGTAGGTAAAGTAGAGGGGCACCTGGGTGGCTCAGTCATTAAGCATCTGCCTTCGGTCAGGCATGATCCCAGGGTGCTGGCATCCAGTTTTACATCGGGGCTCTCTGCTCAGCCAGGAATCTGCTTCTCCCTCTCCCACTCCCTCTGCTTGTTTTCCTTCTCTTGCTCTCTGTCAAATAAATAAATAAATACATAATAAATAAAATCTTTAAAAAAAGAAAACAGCTTTATAAATTTTTTTTAAAAAATAAGATAGAAAAAGTAGAAAATAATCCAGGCCAGACCTTCCGGTTCTAAAACCTACCAGAGCATTTAATGATATGGGTATCTCCTACAATGATAGGGGTGAAACAAAGATGTGTATGGTGTTTTATTTAGTTATGTTTTATTTTGTTTTTAGTAAGCACAAGAAAACACTCTGACATAGAGGAAACCAAGCAGTAAACATAATCGAGCATCAGGAATTAAAGTAGGTTGATAGTCACTGGGAAATGTGTATAGTAAACAGAATTAACAATGAAGATTTAAGTACTGTGTAAGAAAACCCAAATTTAAATCCCATTTCATTACTCCATTTCACAAATGTTTGGCTCATTATAATTTTGGGAACACACACACCCGGTAGCCGTCTTGCATTAGGAGGGAGATTCAGGAGTTGGTCTCTTGTCCCAGACTTGAGATTGAAAAAAATTGAATACAGATACATATATATGATACCAAATATATTTCTCAAGTTGTTTCTTTGTGGAAAACATCTTAATGTTTTGGATTCTGAGAATAACATGTATTCCATGTCTGAAAAGGAGACTAAGGAAGACAAAATACAGAAAATGAAGAAGGAAATCAAAATCACAGTCAGTCTAAAGTCCATAAGATAGTGACATTAAAGTTTTGAAGAACATTGTCATTTTTCTGTATATGCCTACAAATAAATAGGTTCCTATTTACGTAGGTACTTAGACATGCAGTCAGCTTACAAATTCTGAGTTTGCCACCCTTTCTTTACGTCAGCTGTATGTTGTGGCCTTCTTACCCTGAAAATAGATGCACCATGATATAGCTGTATAGTAGGCGTGTTGTGCTAAAACTTACGTAAACACTCCCCTGTCAACAGACTTTTTAATGTTTTGTTTTCAAGTTTAAGACATTTTGCTTAACTTCCCTCTAGAAAGATCATACCAGTATATACTCCCATCAAAAGGGCATGCCACTATTTTATGAAATACAGGTATTGTCATTTAGGCATCCTGCATTTTTAAAATCTTGACTTTAACAGAATTCTTTTGTTGTGCTTGAAACCCTGAAGAGTTAGATAGGCAGTTGGCCTAAACCCAAATGTTGGCCCATCGTTTAAAGCTTATATGTCCACTTCCATCACACAGCCAGAATTTTGTCTTTTAAGAAATCAAAAAAGATCAGGGATTTGTTTGTTAATAGGTTTGCATGAGCAGGGGTCTTCCCATAAAGCTGAATTACTGGTTATAGAGTATTTGGTAGTGGGGAGGGTTAGGCAGTAAAGCAAACAATTCTTAATATTGAAATGAGATCACAGGGGTTTCTCACCCTTCACACCGTGTGATCTAATACTGGGAAGTGTCAGAATCTCAAATATCTGGATTGTAAGCGTTCTATTTGGAATTTGCCTGTTAGATCAAATCCCCAGACTCTGGCCCCATGAGAAGTGTTATTCTTTCAGTTATTGGAAGAATTGTCTGAAACTAGTTTAATGAAATACTTGAATAAGTAAGTGACTTTAATAGGGCCTTAAAATTGGTTATCACTCAGGCACCTGGGTGGCTCCGTGGTTCAGCATCTGCCTTCGGCTCAGATCCTACATTGGGCTCTCTGCTCTGCGAGGAGTCGGCTTCTCCCTCTTCCTTTGCCCCTCCACCTTGCTCTCTCGCTTTCGCTCTCAAATAAATAAATAAAATCATTTTTTTAAAATTATGGTTTTCACTCCTTTTCCAACTTGACTGCAGTCATGGGGGAGGAGTGCTCTACTTTCCACCACAGCTTCTTGAAAGCAGGCTGTCAAATTTTCCCATAGAAATGATAGTAAACTTGGAAAGTTGTAGTCATGACCAAGAATCAGCATCAAGTAGACCAGGCCTGTACGTTAAAAGCAAAGCTAAAATAGCTTTAAAAAGTATAATAAATGTGAATCTGTGTTTCAGATCTAGATCTATAAATACAGATAATGGACCTCTAAATTCAACGTGGTTGTCATCACCTCTAAAATTACATTTATGTGTGAGTGCACATATGGCATATATAGGCACACAATTTGTGATGTATATAAATACTAATCCTGTTTTACAGGACCTTTGTTATCATTCTTTTCAGGACTGTTTAAGCTGATCCCTATTTTCGATTCGAAGCTGTAGTGTGTGGAAACAGAGCTACACGTAGTTTCATTGATTATCACTCTCAAAGTAGCCATCTTGGAATTTATTTCAGAAATCACAAAGGATTGTAATCCAGTTTAGAATCCGTTCGTCCTTTTATCTTCTTTGCTCTCTTTCTCTCAGTCCAAGGCCAGTTTTGCAGGGGAGGGAAGTATAAAAAGACAGTTACCCTTCAAGAAATCATGGGGAGATCAGAACCCAGGCTTTCTTTGCTTACACCCTTGGTATTTCCAGGATTAGGGAAGGTTTACCCAAGAGGTCTGTGTGTGGCTCTTTTACCTGCAGAAGTTTTAAAGTATTAGCTCCTGAAATGAACTCCCTCGTCTGCCCCACCCCCAGCAGGGGCCTGCAGTCCCCACTCAGGTGAGGCTCTGATACAGCGATGATAAGTGCATTGAAAATGACCCTCCCTATAATTTTTTTAAGTGAGAAGCATCATTAATGACTGGTGATTATATATGTGTGTTTTCTCCAGGCTAGTGGCGAGAGGGTGGATTTAACAATTGCTAGGCCGGGGAAATCCCAGCCTGGTAACCCTGTCCAGGACGCAGGAGCTCAGAGTAGCAGCCAGCACCATGCACAGCCGCTGTACCACAACAGTCCCAGCTCACACAAGGTGAGGCCTCGAGTTTGCATGTTTTCATTCATCTGCCCTCAGGGAATCCTTGTGACAAACTGGTAAGATTTAAATGAGGGCTGTTACTCTGTTGGAAAAGGTGAGCACAAGGTGTTTGGGGGTGTGGAATGTGTGTTTGGCTACCTTGAGAGTCCCTGTACAGTCTGTTCCTCAGCCAGTAGGGGTGGTTTCTTAGTAAGAAGGTCCCTCTGCCAGATTGATGAGAAGTGTTTGATCTTCTAGAAAGACTTCTTTGTTTGGTCCTGCTTGAAAGTGGGATTTATCTTGGTTTGCTCATTCAGTTGTAACAGGAGGTTATGTAACTGAAAAAAAGACAATGACCAACAAGTCCATACTTAGCGGTTGGGCAGTTTGCCTACAACAACAGAATTCCCTATGTGAATATGAAGCATAAATCATACTTTCTGATACGTACATGCAAAACACATAAAGCATTTCTTTTTATGTTACAGTTCATAGGAATACTACCCTAGATCATTTTAAATTCCCGTATGTTGAGCTTTTTGCTGCATCTTTCATATTTCAGTGCTTTGATAATATATTCCTAGGTCATTTATCTGTGCCAAAAATTCTGATGTTGTCTCACTTTGGATGCTGAAATCAGTAGAAGTCAAAAAACAGTGGCACTTTACTGTGTTCTCAGTGTTATTTACTTCATTTCATCTTTCATTTGAACTCAACTTCTAGTAGGCCAGAATTTTTACAATGATGCTATTTACCAACTGTGTGAAAATCACACATCGGAACCTTCCTATCGATTTTTTGTTTGTTTGTTTGCTTTTACTTCCTATAGTTTTTAAGTAGACCAGTAAATAAGTTTTAATTTAGCAAAGCAATTTAATTTTACTTAAGGAGAATGACTTGAGAAACACATGTTTAGCTTAAAGTGGCTTCTTAATGTAAGTACAATTTGAGAGAATAACTCTGTAATGTCACAGGAGCCCAAGAAAGCATTATTTATTTTTGTATTTATTTATTTTTAAGATTTTATTTATTCATTTGACACACAGAGATCACAAGTAGGCAGAGAGGCAGGCAGAGAGAGAGAGAGAGAGAGAGAGAAGCAGGCTCCCCGCTGAGCAGAGAGCCCGATGTGGGACTCGATCCCAGGAGCCCGAGATCATGACCCGAGCCGAAGGCAGTGGCTCAACACCCTGAGCTACCCAGGCGCCCCAAGAAAGCATCATTTAAAGGCACAAGTATTTTTGGCCCATCAGGTTTATCTTGTTTTCTGAGCTGAAGTATACACTTGTCACTGGTCTTTGTTCAGTTAAAACTTTTAAGAAATTATAAGCACAAACTTCATCTTATTTTTGAACAGAATACAAAATGTGTGAAGGGAACCTATAATTTTGCTTTCACAATGATGACTACGAAAAGCAGTTATTGTTTCGAAAAGGAATTTGAATAGGAGTTGTTCATATAGCTGGTCCTTGATTTACAAGTTACCTATATATACATATTCCTAAAGAATCATGATTAAGGCAAAAGTTGGTAACTGAATCCATGAATTCTACAGAAAGTGGAAATATGGGTGCTCAAAGACAATGCTACAAATTTAACCATTTCAGCGTTCATATAGAGGACGATTTATGTCCTTTTTTTTGTTTTGGGCACAAATATTTTTCTTTTTACTAGTTCCTCTTCCTTAATTTTAAGTGGTGGTGTTTTAAATAGCAATGCTGAATTCTTACTCTAGGTGCTCTGTAAACCTGCTTGTTAGAACAGCCACATTAATGGAATTTTAAGCATTAATTTAGCAATTTACCATTAACATACAGCATTTGTGATGTCAAATCCTACTTTAAAATATAAAGGTCTCCTAGGGAAAACAAATACAAATTTATCAAAACAACCTGTTCAGAGGATAATCATTGTTAAAAATTAAAGCACACATTACTCTATTACTAAGCCCCTGCGTAGCCCCTGCTTGGAAACATTCATCCAGTGTTAAGCCCTTAGAAGTTTCCATGAAGTATACCAAGAGTAATCTGTGAAGTTTGGCTAAAATGCATACATCTCAGCCATTTGGAGGAATAAAACAACCACCTCTAATTGACTCGATACCTGACAGACACAAGCGTTGAAGTCAATGTGCTCCCAGCTGAGTTTACCTGGATTGTCTTCATAATCACGTGGGTCTTGCCCAGTTTTGAAGGATGCGAACATAGATGTCATATGCTATGATACCACCTGTGGACGTTTACAGGTTTTCTATGAGGTCAAAATTCTAGGAACTCTAGGCTATTTAAGTAGTGCCCTCAAGAAAATTTCAGAGTGTTGGTTTCAGGAGGAGAGAAGAGCAGACACCCCTGCCGGTGCAGGGCTTGACTGACACGTCGTACCTGTCCGCTCTGAAGCAGTGTCACTAAAGGAAATGTTACAGTTCTAGCAAAAGAACTCATCTAGTTCTGCTGTTGATATTGTTAGTCGTGGTAATAGTTATCTTGTTATCTACACTATGCTGTTACAGTATATGTGTTAAGGAACCTTTTGAGATAGGAGCTTCCATCATTACACTTAATGGGATAGCACCATTGTAGTGTGGATGCATATAGCATCATGCTGTATGAACATAGACAACTACATATGAATACATGTTTATGTATATACACTGTGTGTGTGTATGTGTATTTTTTTTAAACTTGAATCACCTCAAATCCCAGTGTGATCATGCGTAGCTATATAATTTGGAGCAAATTACATGAACTTTCTTTTTTTTTTTTTTAAAGATTTTATTTATTTATTTGACAGACAGAGATCACAAGTAGGCAGAGAGGCAGGCAGAGAGAGAGGAGGAAACAGGCCCCCCGCTGAGCAGAGAGCCGGATTCGGGGCTCAATCCCAGGACTCTGAGATCATGACCTGAGCCGAAGGCAGCGGCTTAACCCACTGAGCCACCCAGGTGCCCCTACATGACCTTTCTAATAAGGCTATTTCCTTGTTTATAAAATGGGGCCAACCATAGGATTTACACTCCGGACCATTGTAGTGAAATGTAATGAAACCATGAAAATGAAATAATACATGTGAAACCATTTGCTTTACACATAGTAAATCTTCAATAAATGTTAGTTACTATTGCTATTTTAATATTAATATTTCATAGGTACCCATTGTTTTTTATGGCATTCTAATTTAAAAAAAGGTGATGTTTTAAAGTTTCCTTTTCTTCTAGGAGTGTCCCCATAAATAGAAACAATCAATATCGGTAAAAATTGCTTTTTCCTGAGAACACAGTTTGTTGGAGAATTTTTCTCTTCCTTAACTTTTTCAAAAATTCAGTTATTTCATATCCTTATAGCTTTCCATGAAGGTTGTGAAGATCAGTTTGCACCCATTTCATGACCGAGCATTCTCATGAGTAAGAAACAGAAGATAGATCTATAGCTTTTTTCTGGCAGTTAACTAAATCCGCACTTTACTTTTGTACTATTCTGTCACCATTTCTCTCAAAGAATAGAGGAGAGAGAGAGAAATAAAATTAATTAGCTTGTCTTCAGAATCTTAAAACTCAAGTGCATTATTTACCTTTGTAGAATTGGCCCTATTTTGACTTCCACATGTCAACAGTCCTGAGTTTTTTCTGTTCCATACATAGTCATATGAAAATACAGCCATCCAAAGTCTGACATTGTGATCCCCAGTGTTCGGTGTCATGTTTGTACCATGAGGAACTGTGTATTATTTCTTCAGTAACTGATTTTAACAGTGACTTTATCATTGCCATGGTATTTTTTCCTTCAGTTTCCTTACTTTACTTCAGCTATGTATTATTTATTTTGCAATGAATTTTCTTCTCCTGTGTTAGGATCTTCCCCAGTGTGTTACATGCCAAGAAAAACACATTACTGTAAAGAAGGAACCACCTGAGTCCCTGGGAATGACAGTGGCAGGGGGCAGAGGAAGCAAGAGTGGTGAACTGCCCATCCTTGTAACCAGTGTGCCAGCTCATGGCTGTCTGGCACGTGATGGCCGCATCAAAGGAGGTAAGATAGGAAGGGCTGGGAACAGTGAAACTCTTCCCATCTTCTCCCTGCATGCAACTCATGTTTGAAAAAAGTAACAAATATTCCCCAAATTTTCTATCAAATATGATTTTTTAAAAATCTTCTAAAGTGTCCCTTCCATATATAAGTGTAAAACCTCTCTCTAAGGTTAGAAAAACGCCTAATGGGAAGGAAAATTGCTGCAGTTTGATGATGTTTCCGTTCTTTTTTTTTTTTAAGAATTTATTTATTTATCTGACAGACAGAGATTACAAGTAGGCAGAGAGGCAGGCGGGGGGTGGGTGGAGGGGAAGCAGGCTTCCGGCTGAGCAGAGCCCCATGCGGGCTCGATCCTAGGACCTGGGATCATGACCTGAGCTGCAGGCAGAGGCTTTAACCCACTGAGCCACCCAGGCGCCCTTTCCATTATTTTCTAATGTTTATTTAGATCATTGCATTATTTGATGTTGGAAAAAACCCTCTAAAAAATAGAACACTCATCCTTTCCTTCCTAACCTTTTATATAATCCTCGTTGCCCTTTTTTTATTATTATTATATTACTTGTCAGGGCAACAAACACCTTTTTTTCTTCCTTAAGCAAAAGATGCTCAAATCACAAGTTTCATTTCTTTGTGTAGACCCAAGGATCTCTTCTCTTTAAGTATTCTGATACATCCACGCTGAGCAAACTCTGTAGGACTATATCTATAAAACTGTGTAACTCTAAAACAGGATATGTTAAAAATTCATTTCTAAGAGCAAAAGATCAAATAATTTTTGAGCAGGAAAGAACTATAGAAATCACTGAAGCCCAAAGAAGAGAAATGAACATGCCCAGGTCCTGCACATTAGCAAAACCAGGTCTAATGACTTGGACGTCCAGTCAAATCACAGTGCCTCAAGCCACATTTTTTCCTATGTATGATGAAATTATCTTAAAGTTTTGAGTTGTTTTGGAATGTTTTCCATGAATTGGATTTTTCCCTCGATATCGTAAGAATGACAGAGATGTGAAAAATTACAAATAACAGGATGTATAGGGAAGATAATGACTTGGTAGCTCATCTCATTTTCTGGTTTATTCCTTTGGACAGGTGATATATTGCTGAATATCAATGGCATTGATTTGAACAATTGAAGTCACAGTGAGGCCATGGCTATGCTAAAAGCCAGCACCGCGTCCCCTGCTGTTGTCCTGAAAGCACTTGAGGTCCAGACTGTCGAGGAGGCAGCCCAGGCTACCGAAGAGCAGCCAGGCACCTTCAGGGAGAATGAGTAGGACTCCAGCTGGTCGCCGTCGTGGCTCATGTGGCTTGGGCTTCCAAGGTACTGACAGCGTTTCAGCAGTTTCATGGAATAATCGTAGTGACAACATTTCTCAGTATGGAACACAGTAAATTCATTTGTCCAGGATGTGAGGGGGAAGGTCCTGGTCAGAGATGAAGTGGCAATGGCATATCAAGTTATAGAAGAAAAGGGTATTTTTTTCCTTAGGTTATTATATTTTAAAAGATAAATTTAGAGAGAAGAGCAGTGGTTGCAGGGACTGGGGGAGGGACAGAGCAGTGAGCGATGAGGAGCGTGGGTGTCTCTGTGACAGAAACGTCGTAGAACGACATGGTTGTGCAACACTCTGGATGGACCTAATGAGACCTCCATATCCCACTGCAAAGGATGCGAGTAAAATGTTATATAAACTCAAATTCTACTTTATTTAATAAATAACATCTATGAAGTAATTATAGAGGTGAATACAGAAAACAAATACGATAAAGAAGGAAATGATGGGGGAGGGGGAGTCATGCTCTGGAGCTGCAGCCAGTACAAGCTGCTACTCGGGGGCCGAGCCTGCTTGCTCCACGGAGGCAGGGGGCGGCAGCTCGGTGGCAGGACCCTGCTGGTCATCCAGGAAAGTCAAAAGGCCTGGTGGCTCTTCCGTGGCAGAGAAGTGAACGAGGGCCCTGACGACCATCTGCCCTGGCCCCAATGGGTCAGGGGGGGTCACTGGTCTTCCTAACCCATAGTGAGCAGCCATAGCAGGGATGGCGGGGGCCAGCTCAGGCCCCAGAGGTGCAGCAGGTGCCAGAGTGGCTGGTGGAACAACTTCCCGAGACACATCCTGATCTGGCTCTGGGGCCGGTGCTGTAGCTCCAAGAAGAGAAAGCATCATCAGCTTGATTGACTTCCCTTTTGCCTTTCCCTTTCCCCACCACTCAGCGTGGCCTGCGTTCAAGACCCAGCCCCCAGAAGGTGTCCCTGATGGAAGCCCATGGGGACAGGGATCTGAGACGACTCACTCTCTTCGGCCCAATTACAATCTACGGAGGCTTCCTCAGGGTGGCCCACCCTGCCTCCGCCTCAGGCCCACATGAGTCACCCCCAGTCCTCCTCACCCCTAGCCTCTGGCTCCGTGGTCTTTTCAGGAGCGCATTGCCTTTCTGGAAGCAGAAGCTGGGCACGGCGCTGCAGGTCCGAGCCCGGCACATTGACCTGCAGGTAGGCCAGCAGCGTATGCAAGCTGGGAAACTCCGGAGGCTGCACAAAATCCCCTGGATACTTTTCCACCCAGGTGTTCAGGATGGCATAGACGGCCCTGGGGACAGACATGGAGGCAGAGAAGTCAGAGGACAGGGTACGCATCCAAACCAAAATCCCAGGGAACCTATGTGGGAACCTGGGCCCCTGGGCTGTCAGCTCCTGTCTGAGACCAGTCGGACTCCTTGTCCAATTGCGACCTGGCAGTCCTGCGTGAGAAAGGCCTGCTCCCACACGGCAGGCTGGCCAAAAGCCGCTAGGAGTGGGAGTCCTTGGTCAATGGGGGGAGCATTTCTGGACTTCTTAGGGGAGCTGGACACACTCCTCAGTCTGTCTCCTTGCCCACGAGCCACTTGAATTCAACTGCATGTGCCTGGGGAGAAGTGGTGTCTGGCCTCTTAATTACCCTCACTGCACTCGCCTCTGCTCAGTGAAGATCCAACCGAGGAGGGAACAAAGGGACTCTGTCTCTAGCCAGGCCTTCCCAGGACCCTCCCCATACCTCCACCGTTCCCTCCTCTGCCCGTTCACTAGGTGCCATGAGAGTGGGTCTGTTTCCACTGACACTCACCTCCCACAGGGTGTGGGATGCCTGCTGCTCCCTGGGCTCTACTGGGTCACCCTCTCCCTGAGACCCCTCTGTGCACCCAACGTGCAGGTGCCAACACTGCTATGCGATGGTTCCTAAATCCTGTGTTCTGGGTCCCAGAATTGGGGCAGAGAGAGGGCTGGGAAGGGGCAGGGATGGAGCATGACCCTCTCAGGGGTGGAAGCTGTCCTCCATCCCCCTCTGCTCTCCCACAGTGCTCACACACCTACCCCAGTTCCCCAGGGCACCTTTCCAATTTCCAGTAGAAGCTCTCAGACATTTACCATAAAGCAGAATAACGAGGTGAGTCTGAAGGTCCGGCAGCCCCTCAAACTCACAGGACCCTCACTACCCTGGTGGAGAGGGAAGGCCCTCCTAAAGCAGCCAAAGCTTACTCACATGTTGCGCTGCTCCTGGGGTCCGCCGACCTCATCATAGCTGGAATAAACACATCCGAATCTAGAGGAGGCCAGGGGGCATCGCATGAGATGTCTGTGGATATTGGCTCTCACCGCCAGACCCTCGACTAGCCTGCAGCCCTGGGGTGCTCTCTGTTCTGTGCAGGGATCCCATTCAGCTCCTGGATAATCGCCTCCACCTACCGGGGCTTCCTAAATGCTTGCTGAATAAAAGGGCCCCAACCAGCCCATCACCGACATCTGAGTGGGCCCGGCCCCTGCTCACCCCCAGGGATGCTTGCTCTGGATTCAGCCAGACACAGGCCCCAGAAGGAGTCTCAGATCTCCCTTTCAGTGGCAAAGGAGCCCAGCTCAAGATCATAGTGAGAGTCAGGGATGAGGCAGAGGCTTCATCATGAGGGGCACAGGAATGAGCAAAGAGCATGCCCACAGGCCCTCCAGCAGAATTTTCCACTGGCGCAGGCTCCCAGGTGTCCTTTCCCTACAAGACCCCACTGAGTCCCTATAATACCTCTGCCCCAGTTAGGAGCAAGGGAAGCTTGGGGAAGCTTGGGGACCTGCCAGAGTCTCACAACAGGAATTGGCCAAATCTCACAGAGCAGTTAGGGGCAGGGGAGGGTGCTCACCTTGCAAAGAGGAGGTCCAGCACCTCCTGGGGGGTGGCCAAGTGACGGTATGTGTCCAGAAAGGTGTGGACACAGTGTAGATCTTGTCTGATGACGGCAGGCACCAGGTGATCTATTGCGGCCTGCAGCTTGTTGGCCCGCTTGGCCATCAGCACCGAGGTCTTGCTCCTCTTCCTGGTTGAACGATTTTTCCCCTGAGGTGAATCAGAGGAGACATGAGTCAGTGCTGTGGCCACCAGGAGGGTTGGGGCTTGGAGGGCAGAATGAGCCCCCAGATCTCAGGGACTTCAGCAAGAGGTGGGACAAGAGAGCCCAGAGTCCGAAAAAGAATCGGGTGACTCAGTGTCTCATTGGGTTCAGCCTAAAGCTCTTGGTTTTGCTTCAGGTCATGGTCTCCGTGTTCTGAGGCTGCGATCCTCGTAGGGCTGTGTCCATAGGGCAGTGTCTGCTTGAGGATTCTGTTTCTCGGTCTACTTCTCCCCACTCTCCCCCTGTCTCTCTCTCAAATCCATCAATCAGCCAATCAGTTAAGAAGCCTTTAAGGCAATGAGAAAATGTTCTTGGTATCCATACAAAGAATTGAAAGAAATGATGTCTGAACTTGCTAGTATCTGAGGTCCCTTTGTGAGCGGAGTATGGATAGCACATCCCTGCCTGAGTGGCATGGATCCTGTTATTTCTGATAACATAGCCCATTCTTTTTACTTTTTTGAAAGACTTGTTATTTATTTATTTGACAGAGAGAGAGGTGACAAGTAGGCAGAGAGGCAGCCAGACATAAAGGGGGAAGCAGGCTCCCTGCTGAGCAGAGGACCCCACGCCCCCGACGTGGGCCTCGATCCCAGGACTGTGAGACCCAAGACCCATGACCTGAGCTGCAGGCAGAGGCTGAAACCCCTGAGCCACCCCGGCACCCAACATATCCCATTCTTGAGATGAGAACACAGAGATGTTTAAGGTGAGAGGGCTTAGGATAAGAAGGCACGGAGGCTGTAGGATGCAGCACTGTGCCTTGGCCAGAGAAGGGGATTACATCCAGTCCTGCCCCAGTAAAGGGCTCCATGGCTGTGATCAATGACTGGCCTTCCGGACTGCCGTGCAGTGCAGTGCAGTGAGGCCCCTGTTCCTTTTCCTTGGGGGGGGGGGGGGGCAACAATGTGTTCCATCAATACCAAAGCGCAGAGCAAGAGACAGAGTACCATGTCCCTTTGGATCAAAGTCTCCCAATCCAGTCTTTGCAAGACTTGCAGAAGCTGAGGAAGGACTGTTGGGCCAGTGGGGGCACCTGGGAGCACGAGTTAGGAAAATGCCTTGGCCAGGGCAAAAGGAGTCTAAATCAACGGGATGAAACCTGGTCTAAAGTCTCTTTAATGATACTCCTATAAGTATGTGGACAATGGCAGTGCTTCTGTCCAAGGCGTGGGCAGAACGTTGTGGGCCAGTTTGGGGAAGAGATGGGATGCAGATTCACGGGAGTACAGGACTCTAGGAGGCCAGGTTGGCTTCTAGGAAGTGGGGCCCTTGGTGCTGCATGGGCGCCCCGGGGTTGGGTCTCCCCAGCACCTGCACTCACCCTGAGCCAGCGCCAGACTCTGTTGGCCGTGTGCGGCTTCGTGTCCTTGGAGGAAGGAGAGCAGGCAATCTCCTCGGTCACCTCCTGCACCATGTCCTCTGGGGCGTTCTTTAAAGACAGTGCCCGGCAGGCAGGCAGGAGGACTTAGAGCCCTGTCTGGAGGCCTTTGCTGGTCTTCAGACCCAGGGCGCTCCATTCCAGACACACCACAGCCCAGGTGGCAGAGCCCTCCCCCAAGGAGAGAAACGTGGCCCAGCTTCAGGGCCTTGGATGTGCTCTGGCACAGCTCAGAGTCACCTCAGGAATCCCCTGTGCACCCTGCCCACCCTGACATTGGTGTGAACAAGAAGGGATCACAAGAGTATCCACTGTACTCACCCTCCTCCAGCCCATGGGCAGGAACCCCCACATATCCCTCCTCCCCTCAAACTCCAGAGAAAGGGATGGGGCTTCCCTAGGACGGTTCAGAGGGGTGGGCATCGCCTAGTCTCCTCAGTAGTAAGTACCTTATGGCGTCTCCCTCGAAAGGTCCTGCGGCATTGGGGGGGTGGTTTTAGCCAATGTCTGCAGCATGGGAACAAGTCATTTTCTTGGGGGTTCTGGTACCCAGAGCCCCAGAAACTAGGTACACAACAGGAAAACATCTTTCTGTGTCAAGGTCCTGAGTCCAGTAACCCTGCTACTGGACTAGACTGGCTGCCTGGTTGCAGGGGTTCCAAGTTCTGAAGGCCTTTGTGATCCAGGCAGTGACATCACTTCCTGAGATGCCCTATCAGGGCCCACTCCTGATTGGACCCCTACACGAACAGTGCTCCCATCTGCCATCTCCTCTTCCCCCTTCTGCATGCAAGGCCACATCTTATCTGTACACAGTGACCCCAACACACCCCTCTCCACAGGCCCCCAGGGAAGGTCTGGGAGCAGCCAGGGCCCCAGCTTGCAAACACACCTGGTTTCAGACACAAGTCTCTATTCTTACCTGGTTCAGACCCTAGATAAGCCATTGTGGCAGACAAGGATGGTCTTCTTGCCAAATATGGATGAGTCCAGCATGTCTTTCTATCAGATGTCCACAGGCATAGGTTGGATAATAGCTATGATGTTAGAGGAGGGCTGTCACATGTAGGAAATACCTCCCACCCAATTTCCTCCCTCCTGTCAACTTCTTGGAATCTGCTACTCATCAGATCCCACCCCACAGTCCCTCCTGGGGTGTGTGTTTGTGTGCACCAGCACACAAGCTCCTGTGTGCACACATGTGTTCATCGGTGCTCACATTCTGGAGTCCCAGAAGAGGACAGCCCCACTTACAGAGGGCTGGGTAATAGCTTCCCAAGGTCTTAGGCTTTTTCTTTTCAATGCAAACCCTAAAGAAGGGACTGGAGCCTTGGCCCTTGATGGTCAGAATGTGCCCTTAGCCCTAGAGACCGCCTGTCCCGGGATGCAGGCCATTCTCTCCTTTCCAAAGTGTGTGATGCAGATAGGGGTCCATCCAGTGGGTCGCCATGACCCGGGATCCTCCTCAGACAAGAACCTGGGCATATGTCTCCTGTCTAGGAGACCAATGATCACCCTCAGCCCGATAACATTTCCAGGCCAACAGCCACTTCCTTCCAGAAAAACTTTTCCAGAGCCCCCAGTGAATGGCTACGTTGCATCCAGGACCCCAACTTTGAGGATACTCAAAGAGCTGGGTTCAAGCCGGCTAAGCATCCATACCAGTCTGATTCTGGGCAAGGCCCGGACCCTTCAAGGATCTTCACAGTCTCCCTTCGGGGGCTCCATTGGTTCCACAACTCCTGTGTAGACATGTTTGTGTGACCCCTCCCCAGAGTGTGGTCTGGACTTGGTGATTCACTTCCATGTCACAGAACGTGGCCACGTGACCCAAAGGCCCTTCTGAGATTTTGTTCGAAAACTCATTGCCCAGCCCCATGTTGACTCGGATCCATGTTCTCTCTCCAATCTTCATACTGGAGCACAAGCCCCTAGGTTGAACCATGACCCAGACATACGCACATGGCCCAGCCCTGTGGGCCCACAGCAGACAAAAGTCAGGTCTTTGAGATGGGCTGTATCTGGCCCATGCCCCTGAGTGCGCTCAGGTTCTCGGTGAAGCAGGTCCTCCCTTGGTGTTGTCAGCAGCCCAGTTTAAGGAGAGTCTCTGGCAGGAGCCCCCAGCAGAGCACTGCTGGATTCCTGATCCCCTGAGACCACGAGGCAGCATTTGTTGGTTCAGCCACTGAGTGTGGGGAAGTGTGGTCACACAGCCCTGGGAGAAGGGCACTGATACTGCCCAACTTCCCGGGCCCTGGCCCTCCTCCCCTCCCACTCTGGTCCTTCCTCAGCTTCTCTGGCCACCCTGGCCCCCTTTTCTAACCTCCAGTCCTCTGCTCCATGGTGCCCTCCGCCAGGTGGAATGCACTCGCATTTGTGCAGGGCTGTCTCCTTCTTTTCCTCCCGCAGGAATTCTCCGTGTCATCTCAGCACAGCCTTGTCATACCCCTCACCGGGTGGAGTTTGGGCCTTAGTTGTGTCCCTTGCTCTTTTGCTGTGGAGCAATCGCTTTTCCCGTTCACATTTTGGTTTCTCATTTGTCCATCTTCTGCTCTAGACCCTGAGCTCTCACGAGGAGAACCCGCTGGGCTGATAAGCCCTGGCACCATCTGAGTGCGCAGTGCCCAGTGGCTGAATGAGCGGGAGACAGGATCCGTCCCAGCACAGACCAGCTTCGTTGTTTGAGCCTCACTGATTTTAGTCCTGTGTACGCTTTTTGTTTTATTTTTAAGTTAACTGTGACTGATGTGAGCCTCAAACTCATAACCCTGAGATCAAGGATCCTAGTGCCTGAGGAAGCCAGGTGCCTCTTTGGTCCTCTTTAAAGGTTTTAGGCTGATCACTATTCAAGTGAACTTGGTCATTTCAACATGCTGTACGGAGCTATATTACATTACGCTGAATGACCATGTAACTCCCCAGGTTTTGGTAGCCTGTCACCACAGAGGTCCCCCCCTTGACAGTGCTGAGTGGATCTTCAGATTAGAGACTGAAATCCTTTCTGTGTTCTTCAGGAGCCCAGAGTCTCTCCACCATCGGCCTTCTCCCTCCTTGGGATGACATGCACCTCTGACGCCATCAGCACAACAAGAAAGATGACAAGGAAATACACACAGGAGGGTGTTTCCGGCCAGGTCTTGAAGGCCTCAAGGTTCACTTTGATGCTCAATTTGTTATGTTTTATTTTAGGATTTTATTTCTTTATTAGAGGGAAAAGAGCACAAGCAGGGGGACTTGATACAGATGTACTGTAAGAAAACTGTATAGCATGTGTGCTTTTTAAAAAAAGATTTTATTTATTTGAGAGAGAGAGAAAGAGAGCATGAGAGGGGGGAGGGTCAAAGGGAGAAGCTGACCCCTTGCTGAGCAGGGAGTGAGTTGCAGGACTCAGTCTTGGGTTTCAGGATCATGACCTGAGCCGAAGGCAGTCGCTTGACCAACTGACACCCAGGAGCCCTAGCTTGAGTACTTTTAAGTTGCTATGATACTAGTAGTCACTAGTTTGTATTGAGTTCTGATTATTTATGAGGCAGTATTTTAAGCAATTTATATTAGTCCAGTTTAGTTTTCATGACAGCTCTATGAGTTAGGCCGTCTTATCTTTGTTATATAAAGAAGAATATGGGCAGAGAGGTTGTTAATAAATGGAAGAGGTTGTCAATAAGTGGAAGAGCTGATACTCTTAACTAGTTTGTTTCCTAAGAGTACTTGCTGGCTAAATTGCTCTATCGTACAAGCAAGGCAGAAAAATATGTTTTTAAAAATCTGTCATCCATTAAATAAAAACCATATTAAGCTTTTTAACTATTAAAAATTCTGATGACTTGCCAGTCTTATGTCTTAGTTATAAATGTTAATGAGGCTCATGATTTTTGCCATTCATATGTACTTGTTTTTTCTTTTTTTTTTTTTTAAAGATTTTATTTATTTATTTGACAGACAGAAATCACAAGCAGGCAGAGAGGCAGGCACGGAGAGAGGAGGAAGCAGGATCCCTGCTGAGCAGAGAGCCCGATGCGGGGCTCAATCCCAGGACTCTGAGATCATGACCTGAGCCGAAGGCAGTGGCTTAACCCACTGAGCCATCCAGGCGCCCCTGTACTTGTTTTTTCTTTCTATGGTATAATCTATGTCATTTTTTCTTTGTTGGCACTCTTGCCTCCCTTGTGTAGTTTGAAGTCTTTCATCGTCTCCTCCTGGCTAGTTGTTCCGTCTCTGTGTGCCCAGCTCCCCATCTGTTTAAAGGTGGGTGTTGCGTAGTCTTCTGTAACCTTCCTGAGTGCTAGATGAATGCGTTCTTCCATAGTTCTCTGTGATATCACACAAAATACTTGTCTTTAGTCCCTCTTAGCAATTTGCTGTCCCATTGGGATGTAAGTATACCTGGTTCTTTACCTCTCTAACAACTTCAGGGTTCCAGTTTTAAATTTATTCTTGGGGACACCTGGGTGGCTCAGTTGGTTAAGAGGCTGCCTTCCACTCGGGTCATGATCCCAGAGTCCTGGGATCGAGTCCCACATCGGGCTCCTTGCTCAGCAGGAGGCCTGCTTCTCTTTCTGTCTCTGCCTGTGCTCACTCTCTCTGACAAAACAAAAAAAAAAAAAAAGAAAAGAAAAGAAAAAACAATTTATTCTTGCATCAGATAAGAGGGGCTTTACAGTTACTTAGTTTGTAGGATTTTTTAGTTGTTAGCTAGGCTCTTTCTCAGCTGTGCACATTCTGCTTATGTTTCCTTCCCACTTCCTGTTCCTAGTCTGTTTCTCCATCGAAGACTGGCTGTTACGCACATGGATACCAGTGTGTGATATGCATTTGGAGAATTGAATCTTTCCCTATAGTTTTAGTCTCAAGTATTGTTTTATGATCCACTTTTTGTCACCATTTTTTTATTGAATGAAATAGTTTTAAAATGCATTTCTCATGCAATCTACTTACTTGACAAAAATAATTTTTCTCAGTGATACAGTATTCCACGTTACTTGTCAGGTCCTTGCAGGAACATTTCCTGGAGTGCAGCACAACAGTGCAGAAGGGAAATCCTTTGTCCTCTTTCTTAATAAGGTGATGAGGAAACCGGGAATGAGAAAAAGCTGGATAAAGAAATTCCATAGCAATCTTTTTCAAGAACTTGAAACCCACAACTTATCTTTAGTTTGTGAGGGGAAATTCATTACTTTTACAGCTAAGGGATAGCTTCCAGTTTTCAATAAATTTATCCTATACTTGATTTTTCATGAAATTTGAGATTTTAAAACACACTATCATTGAATGAAGTCTGCAGTCCTAGACATAAGACCGCCACCCACCATACGCAGCCTCTTGAGCCTTTGCTCTGCTTTTCTGCAAGTGGCAGAGCCTCAGATGTATTGCTTCTCACTAATACATGAATGTGTACCCTTGGCCCTGAGATTGGAAAGGAACAGTGTCACTCAGGGTCCAAGTCTGGATGCAGGAGCACATTGTGGAAGAAGACTGCTGTTTCCACTCCTGTTAAGGAGTTAAGCCATCCCTGTGAAAAGGGGGTTATGCAATCAGGATCTCAGAATAGTATTTGCAGTATACCGTCAACTGTGCTGGTGTATTTCTGGAACTAGTATGTATCTGAATACAGGTTTTTATTGAAGTATTTTTTGAGACATGCACGAAGCCACTATTTGTGCCAACGCCTGTTTTAAGTTTGCTACACAGTGTGGTAGGAATTTAGTTTGAGCAGAGGTTAAAATCAGATTACATACCACTTGTGGATTACCTCTAGGTGAGTTTGGCATTGAAGCAGTGGCTATTCTGTTGTTGGGGCACAAGCTGTCTATCATTTTTCCTTTCAAATCATCTGGGAACCCCCTAATGCTCTCTCTCTAGATGTCCTGGAGCTTTTCATCGGAGACTTGCCCTAGAAAGGAGGAAAACTGATAAAGCTCAGACAGAGATTGAGAATGAAAATGGAACCACTGTAATAGATCTTCCAGGTACTTTATCCCTCGAAACGGACTGTTCAGGGACAGGCACAGCACCTGCTGAGCGCAGCTTGATATCAGCGTCTCTGCCCCCGTGGCCTGAGGAGCCTGGCCTGGACAACCCCACCTTCGAGGAGAACACGGCCACTGACAGTATGTGCTCTTCACCTTGCTTTTGCTTTTCATCTGTTTTCAAATCAGATATTTCCTTTCTTCTCAGTACTGCCTATTACTTTCCCTACATGGGGTGTTGTTGTTGTTGTTGTTGTTTTTCCTCTTCAACAAATAATTTTACTGAGATATGCTTCACATATCACATATTCACCTTTTAAGTGTACAAGTCTAACAGTTTGCCGGTTAGAAACAGAAAGGGAGTCTTACCTTGAGGCTTATCCTTCCCCCTCCCCCTCTTCTGTTGTAGTCCACAAATTCACTGGTCATCAGCAGGCTTCTTTTGTTTGTTTGTTTTGATGCCTATTGCTTCTTGACTAAGAAATCCACAGCATCAAGAAGAACAAAAAAATACCTCAGCCTCCGTGCTTGTTCTGTGTCAGCACTGTGCCAAGCACTTTACATATATTAACTTATTAAATGCTTGTACCAATACTGGCTTTTTTTTAATGATGAGGAAACTTAGTCAGGGAGTCATTGGTCAAAGTCTGAGAGCCACGAAATGGCTAGGTATGTATCTGACTCCCAAGGCCATGTGTCTGACTATTGCTGTCCTCTGGTAGCAGCCACTGATCTGTCTACATGACCCACCAGGAAACAGGCAGAAAACCTCTAGTCCTAGATCTTGGGCATATCTTAGTAGTTGGCCCTTTGTCTTACTTTTAAATAGGTTTATCTCTTATGAAAATTCCAATTTTTCTACAAATCCCAGTTTTCCCAGCCTTGGCTATAACAATTCTTCTATCTCCTACTGCTCAGATCAAGACCCTCCTCTTCTTGCTTAATGTGGTTATTTTGTCAACCACTACGGTGATTGTATGTCACAGAGTTTGTCTTTTTTATTTCATATGTACTGCCTTGCACTGTTTACAGCTGTTTCATGGGTCAACTGACAAGATGATATTTTGTATATTGATATTTTGTCAATCTGATCAATTAGGGCAAGATGATATTTTCTGTATATTTCTTTATCAGATCACTGTGTGGTCCCTAGTGATCTGATGCATAGTAGTTATTTGTTGATTATTTACTGATCACCTTTCAAAGAGGAAGTGTTTTGCTAATCTTACCTATTGGTGTTTTGGTCATTCTGTTTTTCTTATCCCGTGGTATTGCTTTGTTATGAATCATCTATTAACATAAGGTCATCACTAATGATAGACGATAACTTACTTACGTGAAGATAATCAAAATAGAAAACATTTTTCTTTCCACCTGTTTTTCTCCGTCTCGTTTTTAACTTGGCAGCTATGCAGCAGCCGGTTAGTTTTCCGGAAGGCATAATTATAATTACTACAATTGAAATTCACCGGTCTGATCCTTATATTCAGCTAGGAATTAGCATTGTGGGCGGCAATGAAAGGCCACTGATCAACCTTGTTATCCAGGAAGTCTGTCGGCATGGGGTGATCGCCAAAGATGGAAGACTTCTTGCTGGAGACCCAATTCTTCAGGTATCAATTTTTTAAATGATTTTGTTAACTTGCCTCTTTTGTTGCTCTTATTCATCAATTGAAAACTTAGGAAATTAGGGTACTGTGGAATCTGACTTCTAAAAAGGTAAGTTTTACTGTTTTTTTTTTTTAGTGCTAAACAGATCAGAATTTATCTGTAATTTCTCTGATTTCCCCCAAACTCATGGAATGTATTTTTACCCCCATCTTAAATTTGATCCCGCATGTGCCTCAGTGTGTGGCTCTCCAGGCCAGCTGGATTCCTCCTGGCTTGGTCTCCACGGTTGTCTATTTCGGGGCCACCTTCACTGCTAAATTCTCTTGTCCCATTGGCTCTATCCCTAGTCCCAGGGTACCATCCATCAGTTACCTTCGTTGTCTGATTCATCCTTCTCTACACGGATTTCTATAATCTAGAAAAGACAGGTCACACAGCACAAGTTACTTAAAACTTACAGCATTGAATTTAAGATAGAATTCGGAAATCATGACCACCTCTTGTTGGCTCTCAAACGCACTCTCATCCACAAACAGCCTGACTCTGCACTAATCCTTGGTGCTACCCTCTCCCTCTTCTCTTTAAAAAGAATGAGCTACTCCAACAAATGAACTTGCTTCGGGCAAGATGATGTTGTGTGTGAGGGCATACTGATGAGCATGAGATGGCCAGAATTCTACTGTTCATGTGAATTCTAGAGTGTATGTGAAAATTGACCTGGATATATGACCCATACAAGTGTATGTGGTACTTGAAGCTAAAAGAATGGATATTTAGGAGAGAAGAAATAGGCATGAATGAGAAAAGATGTCTTCTAGGAACCCAAGCTCAAGGACTCTTGCCTCCTCGATTTCACTGCTGGGTCCTTCCCCACGGTCTGTTGGTATTCACCCCTTCTCTTTTCCCTGCCATCTCTCTGGTCTGTGCCCTCACTGCTTCACGTCTAACCCAGGAGAATCAAAACCCCTGCCTCCCTACTCTGCTCTGAAATCCGGTACGACATTGTCCGGTTAATTCACCTGTGACTCTGCTTTTCCTGATAGATTGGACCAGAGAATCAAGTCCATACTGATTAATCTAATAGTCCAGGTCCTCTTTGAACTCTTACACAACCTGTCCCCTCAGCCTTCACCCTTGCTTTTTCTTTCAGCTGTAGCCATCGGTGTATTACTGAAACATCATAGGCATGGTGGTCAGAGCTGAGGGTATAATTAAGAGCAAAAAGCAACCCCTGCCCTCATAGAATGTATAATGTAGCAGAAAAGCCAGACATAGCAGTCTCCTTGCTTCCCTCCATGTTCCAGCCTGTCCCCATTGTGCTACAGCTTCCCCACCTTCATCCAGAAAGCCCTGCCCTGCCATTTTCACCCATTCAGACCTCTTCTCACACTAAGTGCTGAAGACATTCCTTCTCTTCACCACTTAATGCATAATTGGTCACAGAGAGTTATTCAAATGTAGTGTCTTCCTTTGGGGATGGCAGCCGCCATTATTACATACTATGGGACAGGCTTCTCACAGAGCTGTGCCTGGAGTCGATACCCAGGACAAACTTGCTGAGTCAATAAAAGAGTGGATTTGGTTATGATATCCTGTTGGGAATAGCTGTCTTCTTCATTAAAACCAAACTTAGAACCTCTAGGATTTTTAGTTCTTCAAGAGAAATGTCCAGAGGGGAAGACAGACAAACTAGGCTCCAAGAGCAGCAAGGATTGACCTTTCCACTGGGGGTTCCTGGCTTTGGTTTCCACACCCATCTGTATTCTGCCTCTTGTAGTTTGTGATTTCCACTTCGACACTTGGGCCCAAAACCCCTCCTTCATTGCACTTGGCCTGGCTGACACAGACTGAACTTGCAGTGTTTTGTTCTTGACTAAATCCAAAGAGGCAATAGGAGAATACAGGAAACATAACTAATCCAGCTTATGTAAAATCCAGTTTCTGATCCTACCATAGCTAGCTATTTACCGCATTCCTGTGTTTGCTGTCCTTTTACGATATTAGTAGTATTCTGGTTGCATGAGGTTGGCACAGCTCTCTGGACACCTTATGCTGTATTCCTTCTACCCCAGCTCCTAAACTGATTCTCCGTGGAGGAACTCTTGTAGCTGGTTTTGACCTTTTGACACCTTTGTGGCCAAGACAAAAAGAACCAGATTGCCCTTTTTTGCAGCTTACACAGGGAGAGAGAGCAAGCACAGGCAGACAGAGTGGCCGGCAGAGGCCGAGGGAGAAGCAGGTTCCCTGCCGAGAAAGGAGCCCGATGCGGGACTCGATCCCAGGATGCTGGGATCATGACCTGAGCCGAAGGCAGCTGCTTAACCAACTGAGCCACCTAGGTGTCCCATCACTTTTGGTTTTTGAGGAAAATAATTGCAGTCATGTCTTGACTGCATTGGTCCAAAAGATAATTAGCTAAAGATGTGGTAAAGTTTACTCTGTTGGTGCTATTTCTACAACATCTAGCAACAGTATTTTATTTGGTTTCTGCTTTCTCTGTGTTTCACTGGCAACCACACTTTTGTGAAGGGAAAATCTCCGATTGTAGGATATTCCACAACCCACGTCACAAAAATGGTGTGAGGCTACATACTCGCACGTGGCTAGCGCTGGATTCCAGCCAGATGTTTGTAAAGTCATTTGTGATAGATGTGAATCAAAGACGGAAAAATAAGAACCTAGAGATAAGTGGCTTTTTAGCTGAATAACCAGAAATGATGAGTTTTGACTAACAAATCCACGTCAGGCTGGTTTTTTAGAAGCTGCCTTAAAGTTCTATTCTTGACCCTATGTTACTCAACTTTTTCATCAAGGATCTGGATGGCAACCAAATGCACAGATGTTGCAAAATTGGGCGAAGAGCAAGTTTATGTGTGAGATCTATGGCATTTGATGCCTGAATTTTAAAAGATGTCCACAGGCCCAAATCAATAAAATTCAAGTTAGTGGTGCTCAAAACTGTCATCCCGAGATGAGTAGGAAGGGGGAAGACTTTCCTTAAGATAGACTCACGTGAAAAAGATTGAAGGCTTTGGGTAATCACAAGCACCTAACCCAGAGCCTGTGCCACATAACACATCCAAGAGAATGTCGATTTCCTGCTTGCTGTTGGTGCAGGCAGATGAGGAGAGGAATTCTAATTGTGATAAACACTCAGAGTTGCACCAACCTCTTCCTCTGACTAGGTGAATAACTGAAGCTGGGTGTATTTTCTTAGTCCTGTTCCTGTCCCAGGATCAGTCACTATATTCCTTTCAGGGCCATAAGGTTTAGTAAATAAATGTTCTGTGAGTACTGAGTTAAGCTTGTTGTATTAGATAGATGTTACACTTGAGTGCTAAACAGAGTGAAACTGTAATTACCTGCTTTTCTTTAAAGTAAAAATGACTGAACTGAGATCAGGTTGTGTATCTAGAATCTGTCCCTTTTCTTAGATTAAAACTCGGTGTATTTTTTCCAGGGTAGGTGTTTTTCATTTGGAAAAGCCACATCAATCCAGTAGAACTTCAGTTTCTGTTCCACTAGAACTAGTATTTTGTTGGCACTTGCCACATGCTGCTGCTGTCTCTGCATTTTCCTCCTGGTCCCTTGAAGCGGAGAGTAAACCCATCTCACCACTCAGGGGACACCCTCAGACATCCCACTACTGGCAGGACCAGGGACTCTGATTCAGCACCCTCGCTGAAGCCTGAGATCCTAACTGCCATTCTCTACTTCGTGCTAGTCATTGTGAGTGAAGCTTAGGAACTGTGCATTTTAAAACATCTTCAGAGGGCTTTTCTTTGTAAATAATGACTGTATGTCATTTTCCAAAGTCCGTTTCTTTTGGAAATGGCGTATAAATGTTTACCAGTTGAGAGGATAAAAGATTGTCCCACCTCAGTCATAATTCTTTTCTTCCAGGTCAACAACTGTAACACCAACAATGTGTCTCACAACTATGCCAGAGCCGCCCTTTCCCAGCCCTGTTCCACGCTGCACCTAAGCGTGCTGGAGAGCGGTGCTTTGGGGGCCGGACCTACAGCCACCCCGACAGTAGCTCTCCCCGGGAAGAGGTCTTCCACGTAGTCTTTCACAAACAGGACTCTGGTGAACAACTTGGCATTAAACCCATTCAAAGGACCGGTGAACCAGGTGTTTTTATCCTTGATCTGTTGGAAGAGGGCCTGGCTGGCTGCACAGGATGGAAGGCTGAGCAGCAACGACCGAGTGCTCGCCATCAATGGACACGACCTGAAGCTCGGAACCCCTGAGCTTGCCGCCCAGATCATTCAGGTACACGCGGATATTCATTCCATGTGCTCAGCCTTTATGTCGATGTTTTCGTAACATGAGAACCTGAGGGATATTTGATATTTCATGGGGGAAATCAAACACGGCTCCCCAAATCCTTCAAAATGCACAAGAGATGATTTTATCATTACAGATAAAATCCTGTCCGGAAAACTGTATCCCTGTGAACATTTAGCCTTGCTCTTTATAGAGTGAAGGCTCTATTTTTGCACATGGGTTTTTCATTTGCTCCATGGGCTCCACCTAAGCCCACACATAAAAAACACATTTATGTCCACATTTAACAGGTGAGACAAGAAAAGCTTGAAGGAGCTGTGGTTCCAAAGTTGTGACTTCCCTGCTCTTGTAACGTTCACTCTCCGCTTCACCTCCATACAAGTGGGGAAAATCAATTTTTATTGAGAAGAACTCATTATCTCTGTAGTGCCCTTTTTATAAAGCATTCAGAGCATTTCAAACACATCATAACTTGTGTTCTTACAGTATCCCTGTGAAGTAAAGATGGTTATTATTAGAGAAAAAAAAATTTCAATAAGAACATTAAAGTAGGTAAAGTAGAGGGGCACCTGGGTGGCTCAGTCATTAAGCATCTGCCTTCGGTCAGGCATGATCCCAGGGTGCTGGCATCCAGTTTCACATCGGGGCTCTCTGCTCAGCCAGGAATCTGCTTCTCCCTCTCCCACTCCCTCTGCTTGTGTTCCTTCTCTTGCTCTCTGTCAAATAAATAAATAAATACATAATAAATAAAATCTTTAAAAAAAGAAAACAGCTTTATAAATTTTTTTAAAAAATAAGATAGAAAAAGTAGAAAATAATCCAGGCCAGACCTTCCGGTTCTATAACCTACCAGAGCATTTAATGATATGGGTATCTCCTACAATGATAGGGGTGAAACAAAGATGTGTATGGTGTTTTATTTAGTTATGTTTTATTTTGTTTTTAGTAAGCACAAGAAAACACTCTGACATAGAGGAAACCAAGCAGTAAACATAATCGAGCATCAGGAATTAAAGTAGGTTGATAGTCACTGGGAAATGTGTATAGTAAACAGAATTAACAATGAAGATTTAAGTACTGTGTAAGAAAACCCAAATTTAAATCCCATTTCATTACTCCATTTCACAAATGTTTGGTTCATTATAATTTTGGGAACACACACACCCGGTAGCCGTCTTGCATTAGGAGGGAGATTCAGGAGTTGGTCTCTTGTCCCAGACTTGAGATTGAAAAAAATTGAATACAGATACATATATATGATACCAAATATATTTCTCAAGTTGTTTCTTTGTGGAAAACATCTTAATGTTTTGGATTCTGAGAATAACATGTATTCCATGTCTGAAAAGGAGACTAAGGAAGACAAAATACAGAAAATGAAGAAGGAAATCAAAATCACAGTCAGTCTAAAGTCCATAAGATAGTGACATTAAAGTTTTGAAGAACATTGTCATTTTTCTGTATATGCCTACAAATAAATAGGTTCCTATTTACGTAGGTACTTAGACATGCAGTCAGCTTACAAATTCTGAGTTTGCCACCCTTTCTTTACGTCAGCTGTATGTTGTGGCCTTCTTACCCTGAAAATAGATGCACCATGATATAGCTGTATAGTAGGCGTGTTGTGCTAAAACTTACGTAAACACTCCCCTGTCAACAGACTTTTTAATGTTTTGTTTTCAAGTTTAAGACATTTTGCTTAACTTCCCTCTAGAAAGATCATACCAGTATATACTCCCATCAAAAGGGCATGCCACTATTTTATGAAATACAGGTATTGTCATTTAGGCATCCTGCATTTTTAAAATCTTGACTTTAACAGAATTCTTTTGTTGTGCTTGAAACCCTGAAGAGTTAGATAGGCAGTTGGCCTAAACCCAAATGTTGGCCCATCGTTTAAAGCTTATATGTCCACTTCCATCACACAGCCAGAATTTTGTCTTTTAAGAAATCAAAAAAGATCAGGGATTTGTTTGTTAATAGGTTTGCATGAGCAGGGGTCTTCCCATAAAGCTGAATTACTGGTTATAGAGTATTTGGTAGTGGGGAGGGTTAGGCAGTAAAGCAAACAATTCTTAATATTGAAATGAGATCACAGGGGTTTCTCACCCTTCACACCGTGTGATCTAATACTGGGAAGTGTCAGAATCTCAAATATCTGGATTGTAAGCGTTCTATTTGGAATTTGCCTGTTAGATCAAATCCCCAGACTCTGGCCACATGAGGAGTGTTATTCTTTCAGTTATTGGAAGAATTGTCTGAAACTAGTTTAATGAAATACTTGAATAAGTAAGTGACTTTAATAGGGCCTTAAAATTGGTTATCACTCAGGCACCTGGGTGGCTCCGTGGTTCAGCATCTGCCTTCGGCTCAGATCCTACATTGGGCTCTCTGCTCTGCGAGGAGTCGGCTTCTCCCTCTTCCTTTGCCCCTCCACCTTGCTCTCTCGCTTTCGCTCTCAAATAAATAAATAAAATCATTTTTTTAAAATTATGGTTTTCACTCCTTTTCCAACTTGACTGCAGTCATGGGGGAGGAGTGCTCTACTTTCCACCACAGCTTCTTGAAAGCAGGCTGTCAAATTTTCCCATAGAAATGATAGTAAACTTGGAAAGTTGTAGTCATGACCAAGAATCAGCATCAAGTAGACCAGGCCTGTACGTTAAAAGCAAAGCTAAAATAGCTTTAAAAAGTATAATAAATGTGAATCTGTGTTTCAGATCTAGATCTATAAATACAGATAATGGACCTCTAAATTCAACGTGGTTGTCATCACCTCTAAAATTACATTTATGTGTGAGTGCACATATGGCATATATAGGCACACAATTTGTGATGTATATAAATACTAATCCTGTTTTACAGGACCTTTGTTATCATTCTTTTCAGGACTGTTTAAGCTGATCCCTATTTTCGATTCGAAGCTGTAGTGTGTGGAAACAGAGCTACACGTAGTTTCATTGATTATCACTCTCAAAGTAGCCATCTTGGAATTTATTTCAGAAATCACAAAGGATTGTAATCCAGTTTAGAATCCGTTCGTCCTTTTATCTTCTTTGCTCTCTTTCTCTCAGTCCAAGGCCAGTTTTGCAGGGGAGGGAAGTATAAAAAGACAGTTACCCTTCAAGAAATCATGGGGAGATCAGAACCCAGGCTTTCTTTGCTTACACCCTTGGTATTTCCAGGATTAGGGAAGGTTTACCCAAGAGGTCTGTGTGTGGCTCTTTTACCTGCAGAAGTTTTAAAGTATTAGCTCCTGAAATGAACTCCCTCGTCTGCCCCACCCCCAGCAGGGGCCTGCAGTCCCCACTCAGGTGAGGCTCTGATACAGCGATGATAAGTGCATTGAAAATGACCCTCCCTATAATTTTTTTAAGTGAGAAGCATCATTAATGACTGGTGATTATATATGTGTGTTTTCTCCAGGCTAGTGGCGAGAGGGTGGATTTAACAATTGCTAGGCCGGGGAAATCCCAGCCTGGTAACCCTGTCCAGGACGCAGGAGCTCAGAGTAGCAGCCAGCACCATGCACAGCCGCTGTACCACAACAGTCCCAGCTCACACAAGGTGAGGCCTCGAGTTTGCATGTTTTCATTCATCTGCCCTCAGGGAATCCTTGTGACAAACTGGTAAGATTTAAATGAGGGCTGTTACTCTGTTGGAAAAGGTGAGCACAAGGTGTTTGGGGGTGTGGAATGTGTGTTTGGCTACCTTGAGAGTCCCTGTACAGTCTGTTCCTCAGCCAGTAGGGGTGGTTTCTTAGTAAGAAGGTCCCTCTGCCAGATTGATGAGAAGTGTTTGATCTTCTAGAAAGACTTCTTTGTTTGGTCCTGCTTGAAAGTGGGATTTATCTTGGTTTGCTCATTCAGTTGTAACAGGAGGTTATGTAACTGAAAAAAAGACAATGACCAACAAGTCCATACTTAGCGGTTGGGCAGTTTGCCTACAACAACAGAATTCCCTATGTGAATATGAAGCATAAATCATACTTTCTGATACGTACATGCAAAACACATAAAGCATTTCTTTTTATGTTACAGTTCATAGGAATACTACCCTAGATCATTTTAAATTCCCGTATGTTGAGCTTTTTGCTGCATCTTTCATATTTCAGTGCTTTGATAATATATTCCTAGGTCATTTATCTGTGCCAAAAATTCTGATGTTGTCTCACTTTGGATGCTGAAATCAGTAGAAGTCAAAAAACAGTGGCACTTTACTGTGTTCTCAGTGTTATTTACTTCATTTCATCTTTCATTTGAACTCAACTTCTAGTAGGCCAGAATTTTTACAATGATGCTATTTACCAACTGTGTGAAAATCACACATCGGAACCTTCCTATCGATTTTTTGTTTGTTTGTTTGCTTTTACTTCCTATAGTTTTTAAGTAGACCAGTAAATAAGTTTTAATTTAGCAAAGCAATTTAATTTTACTTAAGGAGAATGACTTGAGAAACACATGTTTAGCTTAAAGTGGCTTCTTAATGTAAGTACAATTTGAGAGAATAACTCTGTAATGTCACAGGAGCCCAAGAAAGCATTATTTATTTTTGTATTTATTTATTTTTAAGATTTTATTTATTCATTTGACACACAGAGATCACAAGTAGGCAGAGAGGCAGGCAGAGAGAGAGAGAGAGAGAGAGAGAAGCAGGCTCCCCGCTGAGCAGAGAGCCCGATGTGGGACTCGATCCCAGGAGCCCGAGATCATGACCCGAGCCGAAGGCAGTGGCTCAACACCCTGAGCTACCCAGGCGCCCCAAGAAAGCATCATTTAAAGGCACAAGTATTTTTGGCCCATCAGGTTTATCTTGTTTTCTGAGCTGAAGTATACACTTGTCACTGGTCTTTGTTCAGTTAAAACTTTTAAGAAATTATAAGCACAAACTTCATCTTATTTTTGAACAGAATACAAAATGTGTGAAGGGAACCTATAATTTTGCTTTCACAATGATGACTACGAAAAGCAGTTATTGTTTCGAAAAGGAATTTGAATAGGAGTTGTTCATATAGCTGGTCCTTGATTTACAAGTTACCTATATATACATATTCCTAAAGAATCATGATTAAGGCAAAAGTTGGTAACTGAATCCATGAATTCTACAGAAAGTGGAAATATGGGTGCTCAAAGACAATGCTACAAATTTAACCATTTCAGCGTTCATATAGAGGACGATTTATGTCCTTTTTTTTGTTTTGGGCACAAATATTTTTCTTTTTACTAGTTCCTCTTCCTTAATTTTAAGTGGTGGTGTTTTAAATAGCAATGCTGAATTCTTACTCTAGGTGCTCTGTAAACCTGCTTGTTAGAACAGCCACATTAATGGAATTTTAAGCATTAATTTAGCAATTTACCATTAACATACAGCATTTGTGATGTCAAATCCTACTTTAAAATATAAAGGTCTCCTAGGGAAAACAAATACAAATTTATCAAAACAACCTGTTCAGAGGATAATCATTGTTAAAAATTAAAGCACACATTACTCTATTACTAAGCCCCTGCGTAGCCCCTGCTTGGAAACATTCATCCAGTGTTAAGCCCTTAGAAGTTTCCATGAAGTATACCAAGAGTAATCTGTGAAGTTTGGCTAAAATGCATACATCTCAGCCATTTGGAGGAATAAAACAACCACCTCTAATTGACTCGATACCTGACAGACACAAGCGTTGAAGTCAATGTGCTCCCAGCTGAGTTTACCTGGATTGTCTTCATAATCACGTGGGTCTTGCCCAGTTTTGAAGGATGCGAACATAGATGTCATATGCTATGATACCACCTGTGGACGTTTACAGGTTTTCTATGAGGTCAAAATTCTAGGAACTCTAGGCTATTTAAGTAGTGCCCTCAAGAAAATTTCAGAGTGTTGGTTTCAGGAGGAGAGAAGAGCAGACACCCCTGCCGGTGCAGGGCTTGACTGACACGTCGTACCTGTCCGCTCTGAAGCAGTGTCACTAAAGGAAATGTTACAGTTCTAGCAAAAGAACTCATCTAGTTCTGCTGTTGATATTGTTAGTCGTGGTAATAGTTATCTTGTTATCTACACTATGCTGTTACAGTATATGTGTTAAGGAACCTTTTGAGATAGGAGCTTCCATCATTACACTTAATGGGATAGCACCATTGTAGTGTGGATGCATATAGCATCATGCTGTATGAACATAGACAACTACATATGAATACATGTTTATGTATATACACTGTGTGTGTGTATGTGTATTTTTTTTAAACTTGAATCACCTCAAATCCCAGTGTGATCATGCGTAGCTATATAATTTGGAGCAAATTACATGAACTTTCTTTTTTTTTTTTTTAAAGATTTTATTTATTTATTTGACAGACAGAGATCACAAGTAGGCAGAGAGGCAGGCAGAGAGAGAGGAGGAAACAGGCCCCCCGCTGAGCAGAGAGCCGGATTCGGGGCTCAATCCCAGGACTCTGAGATCATGACCTGAGCCGAAGGCAGCGGCTTAACCCACTGAGCCACCCAGGTGCCCCTACATGACCTTTCTAATAAGGCTATTTCCTTGTTTATAAAATGGGGCCAACCATAGGATTTACACTCCGGACCATTGTAGTGAAATGTAATGAAACCATGAAAATGAAATAATACATGTGAAACCATTTGCTTTACACATAGTAAATCTTCAATAAATGTTAGTTACTATTGCTATTTTAATATTAATATTTCATAGGTACCCATTGTTTTTTATGGCATTCTAATTTAAAAAAAGGTGATGTTTTAAAGTTTCCTTTTCTTCTAGGAGTGTCCCCATAAATAGAAACAATCAATATCGGTAAAAATTGCTTTTTCCTGAGAACACAGTTTGTTGGAGAATTTTTCTCTTCCTTAACTTTTTCAAAAATTCAGTTATTTCATATCCTTATAGCTTTCCATGAAGGTTGTGAAGATCAGTTTGCACCCATTTCATGACCGAGCATTCTCATGAGTAAGAAACAGAAGATAGATCTATAGCTTTTTTCTGGCAGTTAACTAAATCCGCACTTTACTTTTGTACTATTCTGTCACCATTTCTCTCAAAGAATAGAGGAGAGAGAGAGAAATAAAATTAATTAGCTTGTCTTCAGAATCTTAAAACTCAAGTGCATTATTTACCTTTGTAGAATTGGCCCTATTTTGACTTCCACATGTCAACAGTCCTGAGTTTTTTCTGTTCCATACATAGTCATATGAAAATACAGCCATCCAAAGTCTGACATTGTGATCCCCAGTGTTCGGTGTCATGTTTGTACCATGAGGAACTGTGTATTATTTCTTCAGTAACTGATTTTAACAGTGACTTTATCATTGCCATGGTATTTTTTCCTTCAGTTTCCTTACTTTACTTCAGCTATGTATTATTTATTTTGCAATGAATTTTCTTCTCCTGTGTTAGGATCTTCCCCAGTGTGTTACATGCCAAGAAAAACACATTACTGTAAAGAAGGAACCACCTGAGTCCCTGGGAATGACAGTGGCAGGGGGCAGAGGAAGCAAGAGTGGTGAACTGCCCATCCTTGTAACCAGTGTGCCAGCTCATGGCTGTCTGGCACGTGATGGCCGCATCAAAGGAGGTAAGATAGGAAGGGCTGGGAACAGTGAAACTCTTCCCATCTTCTCCCTGCATGCAACTCATGTTTGAAAAAAGTAACAAATATTCCCCAAATTTTCTATCAAATATGATTTTTTAAAAATCTTCTAAAGTGTCCCTTCCATATATAAGTGTAAAACCTCTCTCTAAGGTTAGAAAAACGCCTAATGGGAAGGAAAATTGCTGCAGTTTGATGATGTTTCCGTTCTTTTTTTTTTTTAAGAATTTATTTATTTATCTGACAGACAGAGATTACAAGTAGGCAGAGAGGCAGGCGGGGGGTGGGTGGAGGGGAAGCAGGCTTCCGGCTGAGCAGAGCCCCATGCGGGCTCGATCCTAGGACCTGGGATCATGACCTGAGCTGCAGGCAGAGGCTTTAACCCACTGAGCCACCCAGGCGCCCTTTCCATTATTTTCTAATGTTTATTTAGATCATTGCATTATTTGATGTTGGAAAAAACCCTCTAAAAAATAGAACACTCATCCTTTCCTTCCTAACCTTTTATATAATCCTCGTTGCCCTTTTTTTATTATTATTATATTACTTGTCAGGGCAACAAACACCTTTTTTTCTTCCTTAAGCAAAAGATGCTCAAATCACAAGTTTCATTTCTTTGTGTAGACCCAAGGATCTCTTCTCTTTAAGTATTCTGATACATCCACGCTGAGCAAACTCTGTAGGACTATATCTATAAAACTGTGTAACTCTAAAACAGGATATGTTAAAAATTCATTTCTAAGAGCAAAAGATCAAATAATTTTTGAGCAGGAAAGAACTATAGAAATCACTGAAGCCCAAAGAAGAGAAATGAACATGCCCAGGTCCTGCACATTAGCAAAACCAGGTCTAATGACTTGGACGTCCAGTCAAATCACAGTGCCTCAAGCCACATTTTTTCCTATGTATGATGAAATTATCTTAAAGTTTTGAGTTGTTTTGGAATGTTTTCCATGAATTGGATTTTTCCCTCGATATCGTAAGAATGACAGAGATGTGAAAAATTACAAATAACAGGATGTATAGGGAAGATAATGACTTGGTAGCTCATCTCATTTTCTGGTTTATTCCTTTGGACAGGTGATATATTGCTGAATATCAATGGCATTGATTTGAACAATTGAAGTCACAGTGAGGCCATGGCTATGCTAAAAGCCAGCACCGCGTCCCCTGCTGTTGTCCTGAAAGCACTTGAGGTCCAGACTGTCGAGGAGGCAGCCCAGGCTACCGAAGAGCAGCCAGGCACCTTCAGGGAGAATGAGTAGGACTCCAGCTGGTCGCCGTCGTGGCTCATGTGGCTTGGGCTTCCAAGGTACTGACAGCGTTTCAGCAGTTTCATGGAATAATCGTAGTGACAACATTTCTCAGTATGGAACACAGTAAATTCATTTGTCC
>NW_028134866.1:0-97267 GCF_964662115.1 Mustela nivalis | reverse complement strand
AGATGAGGCTCAACCTGCTCGGGCCTCGACAGTACCCGAACTGGATAGGCTGCTCTGGGCACTCATGCTCTGCCTGACACAGCCTGAAGCCAGACGTCCAGACAGACAAGGAGACAGATGGCCCTACACCCAGCACTTCGGACACGCCATGGTCTTATGCCGTCACCTCATCCTAACCTTGGTTTTCAGATATCTGAACCTAGACATTATATCAATTCTCCACACAGCTGGGTATAGCAAGCACAAAACAGAACTCCTCCTTCCCCATGGCTGTCAAGCTTGCTCTTGGCATGGAGTCACACCTTCAGGGTGGGAGAAACCTTCATGGCCCCTGATGCCACGCCCAAACTTGAGTGCTGCTTGGGCACAAATTCACACTGTGACCCTCAGCATGAGCCCCATGTCAAAGAAAGGCCTGTCAGGGCCTGGACCAAGAGCCCACATATGGGGCTTGCCAAGCCCCTATGCACCCAATCCTCACCACGGTTTGAATTTTCCAGTCGCCCCGCCCTTACCTGGAGCTCTGCTCTGGAATCCCTTTCTTGGAGAGACCCATGAGCCAGACAACACGACTCCACCCTTCCCACAAAATGACCCCAAACTCTTGGGAGCTGGGACAAAACCACAGAGAGGGATACTCGTCCACAGTACCTGAGGCCACCGCTCCAATCCACGGCTATCCCGGACACAACATCCAGAGACAAAAGCCTGAAGGAACGCCTCCCACTCGCCCTTGTTTCAGAGGCCCAGGAGCTCCATCTCGGGCTGTACATCCGGCCGGCCATACCCTAAGCGCCACTCATAAGCTGAGTTTGTGTATTCAGACTTCTGTGCCCACAGCCTGGACCCACACAACATCCAGGCTAGGGCCTCTGGACCAAACAGCGAAAGATTGTGCCTGCCCTCTCCAAGGAAAGTGTGCCCAATCCATTGACCACAACCCTACAGTTTAGGGAAAAGCTCCAAGGTATCTGAGGCCATCAATAGTATAGGCCACCCTGGACTAAGAGGGGCTCTCTGACACCAGCGGAGCAACTATCTCCACTTAGACTCTCAGACAGTGTCCCCAGAGACAGAAGGTAGAAATGGACAGGCCCCCAGGCCCTAATCTGAACCTTAGCTTTGGTTTCCATGTTTCCGTTCTCAGAGGACTGTTTTCGTAGACCAGCACATGGGGCTTTTCTGAGGCACCAAACCAAACATCTCTCATCTCCACATGGGCAGCTTTCTTACTGGGATGTATCAAACACTTCAGGTAGGAGAGTTCCGCAGGGCCACTGAACAACCAGCACATTCCAAGGTCTCCATGGACCCAAACGCACGTTATGACGCATCCTCAGGAGAGGCCATTTCAACTCAGCCCCCTGGGTCGCGTGTTCCAGAGGCAGCAGATCAAACATATCTTGTCGCTAATAGCCAATGGGAATGCGAGGCATGCTGTACAGGGATCCATCCTTCGAACCCTGCTCTCCAGTCCTTCCATATGGTATGTCCTGGAGCCATGCAACAGGACTCGAATGTCCCGCAGAAGGAAACCTTGTGGTTTGGGGCAACCTCCAAACTCAGCGTGGGAAAACTTCCTTGGCCTCATGAGGCCCCCACTTCATGAAGGTGCCATCATGGACACATACTCCAGCCTCAGCCAACGTCTGATCCTCAGCCTGACTTCAGATGCAGGAGATTTTGATTCCGCCTCTGCAGAGTGGCCTGCTCTGCCCTTGGCTCCAATCCTCACACTAGCTTGTGTTTTCAGACTTCCGTCCTCACACTCCTGGCCCACAAACCCTCCCTACTGGGAATTCTGGGGCCACAATGAAGCACTGTGCCTGCCTCCCAGGAGAAAAACATTGTCTATGGCGCTGCCCAGAGACCCCAAATGAGGATCAATCTGCTTGGCCCTCGGCAACACCCCAATTGCATAGGCTACCTTAAACAGTGATGCTCTGTCGCAAATAGCCTGAGCCCAGACCTTCCAACAGACACCGACACAGCTGGCTGCACACCAGCACATTGGATCCGCCACTGCCTTAGGCCACCATCCATTCCCAACCTGGGTTTTCAGTCATCGGAACCTAGACCTTATCTCCAATCCCTGCACAGGGGGGAACCTGATGCACAAGTCAGAACCCCTCCTTCCCCATGGCAAGAAACCTTGCTGCTGGCCGTGAGTAAAACCTTCAGTGTAGGAGAAAACGGCAAACCTGCCGGGCCTCATGAAGCCCCCCATATCCTTCAGGGAGAGGCCATCATGGTCAAAAACTCTAGCTTGAAGCACGTCTCATAGTAGACTTGACCGCAATGCAGGAGATCTTGATTCAGCCTCTGCAGAGTGGCCTGCCGTGCCCTCGGTCCCAAACCTCACGCTAGCTTGTGTTTTCACACTTCCTTCCTCACACTCCTGGCAAACAATCCCTCCAGAGTAGGAATTGCAGAACCACAAGCCTGCCCAATTACTGCCCACCGGTAGGAAACGTTTCCTTGTGGGGCTTTCCATAAAACCCAGATGAGGATAAACCTGCTCTTGCCTCGACGGCACTCAGATTTGATAGGCTGCTCTGGGAACTAGTGCTCTGCCTTTCACAGCCTGATGCCAGACGTCCAGACAGGCAAGGAGACAGCTGGCCACACACCTAGCACTTCTGACACGCCATGGTCTTATGCCGTTATCTCTTCCTAACCTTGTTTTTCCGATATCTAAACCCAGATATTATATCAATTCCCCACACAGTTGGGCATCTGAAGCACAAATCAGAACTCCTTCTTCCCCATGGCTGTAAGGCTTGCTCTTGGCATGGAGTCACACCTTCAGGGTGGGAGTAACCTTCATTCCCCTGAAACCATGCCCAAACCTGAGTGCTGCCTTGGGCAGAAATTCACTCTGTGACCCTCAGCATGAGGCCAATATCAAAGAAAGGCCTGTCAGGGCCTTGACCAAGAGCCCTCATATGGGGCGTGCCAAGCCCCTATACACCCAATCATCACCAGTGTTTGAGTTTTCCAGTCTCCCCCCTGTTCCTGGGGCTCTGCTCTGGAATCACTTTCTTGGAGAGACACATGAGCCAGACAACAAGACTCCACCCTTCCCACAAAATGACCCCAAACTCCTGTTAGCTGGGACAAATCCCCAGAGAGGTTACTCGTCCACAGTCACTGAGGCCACCCCCTACAATCCACGGCTATCCTGGACGCATCCAGAGACAAAAGCCTGAAGGAATCTCGCCCTTGATTCACAAGCCAAGGAGCTCACTCTTTATCTGTACATCCGGCCTGCCATACCCTCGGCGCCACTCATAAGCTGAGTTTTTGTTTTCAGACTTATGTGCCCACAGCCTGGACCAACACACCCTCCAGGCTAGGGCATCTGGAGCCACAGTGAAAGATCGTGCCTGCCATCTCCAAGGAAAGTGTGCCCAATCCATTGACCACAACCCTACAGGTTAGGGAAAAGTTCCAAGGCCCCTGAGGACATCCTGATAGTGTAGGCTGCCCTGGACTAAAAGGGGCACTCTGACACCAGCTCTGCCATTATCACCACTTAGACTTTCAGACAGTGTCCCCAGAGACAAAAGAATGAAATGGACAGGCCCTTAGGCCCTAATATGAACCTTAGCTTTAGTTTTCATGTGTCTGTCCTCAGAGGACTGGTTTCTTATACCAGCATATTAGGTTTTTCTGAGGCTCCAAACCAAACCTCTCTCGTCTCCACATGGAGTGCTTTCTTACTGGATCTGTATCAAACCCTTCTGGTCGGAGAATTCCGCAGGGCCACAGTACAACCATCACATTCCAAGGTCTCCATGGACAGAAACACACATTATGACGCATCCTCAGGAGAGGCCATTTCAACTCAGCCCACTGGTTAGCTTGCCCCAGAGCCAGCAGAACAAACATATCTTGTCGTTAATGGCCAAAGGGAATGCGAGGCATGTTGTTCAGGGATCCATCCTTTGAACCCTCCTCTTCAGTCCTTCTGTATGGTATGTACTGGAGCCATTCAACAGGACTCGACTGTCTCGCAGAAGGAAACCTTGTGGTTTGTGGCAACCTCCAAACTCAGCGTGGGAAAACTTCGTTGGCCTCATGAGGCACCTGCTTCATGAAGGTGCCATCAAGGGCACAATCCAACCTCAGCCAATGTCTGATCCTCAGCCTGACTTCAGATGCATGAGATATCCTTTCAGCCTTTGCAGAGTGGGCCTGCTCCCCACCTCACCCTATGTTTTGTTTTCAGACTCTACCCTAGCACTCCTGGCCCAAAAGCCCTCATGATTGGGAATTCTGGTTCCAGAACGAAGCACTCTGCCTGCCCCCCAAAGAAAAACATTGTCTATGGCATTGCTCATAAACCCCAAATGAAAATCAACCTGCTCAGCCCTCGGCAACACCCCAATTGCATAGGCTACCCTAAACACTATGCTCTGTCTTACATAGCCTGAGCCCAGACCTTGTGAGAGACATTGAGACAGTTGGCTTCACACCCAGCACATCGAACCTGCCATGGGTTAGGCCATTTCATCCCTTCCCATTGACCTGGGTGTCTTCCTGGAGGTATATTCTGAGGCTGTGTCAGACTATGCATTTTTTCTGGAGCTTCCTATGGAATTGGGGTGGTATTAGGGGCCTTGAAATTTTCTCTTAATCTGGTGGGTTGGGAAACTGAGACAGGCTGACATTCCTTGGGAGAGCTGGCCCAGTGCTGTTGTGTGTTCCTGGAGCCCCCATCCTGGAGGGCATATGGGTCAGGACTCTGGGTCCAAAGTCTTCAGACACAAACTCGGGTAAGAGTTAAGCTCGAGGTGATGGCAGACCCAATCTGCAGACCCTGAGCGAAGCATCTCCAGATATGAAATTCGGACGGCTGTGAGGCAGGAGCACAGTCTTTTCTGTCTGACTTGTTTGTCTATGATGGCCACGAAATGGAGGGGTGGCCTCATGGGTCCATGTGAGATTCTACCTCTCTGGGAATTCTGCTCGGCACCCAAGAGTTTGGTGTATTTCCGGGGGATGGGAGGAGCGCAGTTTTCTGAGTCAGGGATCCCGTCCAAACAGCCATTCCAGAGATGGGTCCTGGGTTCTGGAGCCTGGATCACCGCAACAAGGCTTAGGATTTGGGCCTAGGGTCCTGCTCTATGTTTTCCTGGTACAGCTCCCGAGTGTTCTTGTTGGAAATGGGTCTCATTCTGAGGGTCACAATGCCTGTTTTTGCCCAGATGCCCATGCTGAGTGGGTGTGACCTCATGGGCTATGCACTTGGCTCCCACTCTGAGGGTTGGACTGCCATCTCAACATTCAGTTTTCCTGCCATGGGGAAGGAGGTGTACTTTTTTATGCTTCAGGTTCCCCCATGGGCAGGAATTTGAGCTAAGTTCTGGGACCGGTGCCTGAATACCCAGTTCACTTTGAGATGAGGTCCTCGGGCCAAGGCAGGACCCACCTGCAGAAAATGAGGCCTGCTTTCTGGGTGGCTGTCAGGAGCTCGGGCTCGAGCTGTGTCAGACAGAACATTCGTGGAGAGTTCGGCCTATGATATTGGGGTGCTTTTGAGAGCTGTGCAACTGGATCCTCATGGGGGATTTTTGCACAGACCCTTTCTTCACTTCTTCTATCTGGTGAGCAGGCAGATGGCTGCATTACGGCTCCAGAATATCCAAGTTGGAGGGTTTGCAGGCGAGGAGTGTGAGGACAGAAGTATGAAAACATAAGCTACGGTTACGCTCAGTGCCGAGCACATGTCTATTCCAATGTACAGCAGTTGTTTCGAGATCTTCAGCACCTGGGCGAGGGGAAGATGTCTGCTCACGCTGGAGTTTGTATCCATGATGGCCAACAAATGGTGGGGAGGCCTCAAGAATTCTTGGAGGTTTTTCCAAGCTGGAGCTTGTGAGCTGCTCCAAACATCAAGGTGTCCTACTAAGGGACAGCAGAAGTCTTCTTACAGGGCTCCAGGGTCCCCCATATGGAAGATTCGATAGCAATGCTCTCTGAATGGAGGCCTGGGAAGCCAATCTCGTGTTACCATTGCAGCTGAGGAACAGGGTAAGCTTGAACCAATGACACTGATTCCAAGTTCCAAGTGATTTGCGTTGATGGAAGTTCTCAGTCTAACAGGTTCCAATGCTGCTTGATGTCCAGGGAGACCTTAGAATGTGGTGGCGGCTCTCTGACCATTGAGGATTCTCTATCCTTAGGATTAGACCCAGTACCCAGGAGCCAGGTTTCCTTCTTGGGACAGGAGGTGTGCTCTTGTATGGCTCACGGACCACAGGTTGGACCATATGCTTGAATTTCCAGAACAGCCCTCTAGGGAGAGAGACCTCAAAACATAAGCTAGGGTTCTGATGAGGTTTTAGGGCCATGGAAGTTTCAATCTTCGGACTAAGTGCCATTGGCCTGCATGTCATCCTGGAGGTAGGTGCTGAGGCTGTGTCAGGCTGTGCAGTTTTTCCAGAGTGGCCTATGATATTGGGGTGCAGTCAGGGGCCTTGCAGTTTTCTCCTAATCTGGACATTTTGGGAAACTGAGATGGGCAGGGTTTCCTCAGGAGAGCAGGGCCAGTGATGTCATGTGTTTCTCGAGGCCCCATCCTGGAGGTCATGTGTGTCAGGACTTTGGGACCAAAGACTTTAGACACAACCTCGGATAAGAGATAGGAGTGAGGTGTTGGCAGTCCGAATCTGAAGACCCTGAGGGAAGCTCCTCGGGATTTGAAATTCAGGTGGCTGGGAGGGAGGAGCACAGGCTTTTCTGTCTGGATTTTGTGTCTAGGATGGCCACTAAATGGAGGGGTGACCTCATGTGTCCATGGGATATTCTTCCACTCTGGTGATTCTGCTTGGCACCCAAGAGTTTGATTTCTTTCTGGGGAAGAGGAAAAGACTGTATTCCATCTCTGGGATCCTGTCCAAACAGGGATTCCAGAGATGGTTTCTGGGTCCAGACACTGGGAAAACTTAACCAAAGCTTCGATTTGGGTTCCTGGTCCAGATCCCAAGGGGGATCTTTGGAAAGGGGTCTCATTCTGAGGGTCACAATGCCTGTTTGTGCCCAGCTGCCCATCCTGTGTAGGCGTGGTCTCATGGACCATGCACCTGGTTCCCACTCAGGGTTGTACAGCCATCTCAACATTCAGTTTTCTGGCCATGGGGAAGGAGGAGCACTCTTTTGTGCTTCCGAGTCCCCTATGGGCAGGAATTTGAGCTAAGTCTGGGACAGGTACCTGAATATCCAGGTTGCTTCAAGATGATGGCCTCGGGCCAAGGTTGGACCCACCTGGAGGATATGGGGCCCACTATCTGGGTGGCTGACAGGAGGTCGGGGATCAGGCGGTGTCAGACAGACAATTTATGCAGAGGTCGGTCTATTATATTGGGGTGCCATTGAGGGCCGTGCAGGAGGATCCTCATGTGGGTTTCTGCGAAGACCCATAGGGCACTTCTTCTTTGTGGTGGGCAGGCAGAAAGCTGCACTGTGGCTTCAGAATTCCCAATATGGAGGGCTTGTAGGCGAGGAGTGTGAAGACAGAAGTCTGAAAACACAAGCCAGGGATAAGCTCAGTGCCGACCACAGGACCATTCCATTGTGCAGTGGTTGTTTCGAGATTTCCAGCACCTGAGTATGGGCGAGGGTCAGATGTCTGCTCACGCTGGGTTTGCATCCATGATGGTCAACGAATTGTGGGGTGGCCTCAAGAATTCTTGGAGATTTTCCCAAGCAGGACCTTGTGAGCTGCTCCAAACAGCAAGGTGTCCTACTGTGGGACAGGGGAAGTCCACTTACAAGGCTCCAGGGTCCCCCACATAGAAAGATTCGACAGCAGAGGTCTCTGAATGGGGGCCTGGGAAGTCTTCCTTGCATGACCATTGCAGCTGAGGAACATTGCAGGCTTGATCTGCTGGTTTTTGTTCAAATTTCCAAGTGATCTAAGTTGACGGATGTTCTCAGTCTAATGAGTCACAATGCTGCTTGGTGTCCAGGGAGACCTTAGAATGTGGTGGTGAGGGTGCCTGGGTGGCTCAATGGGCTAAGCCGCTGCCTTCGGCTCAGGTCATGATCTCAGGGTCCTGGGATTGAGTCCCGCATCGGGCTCTCTGCTCAGCAGGGAGCCTGCTTCTTCCTCTCTCTCTCTCTGCCTTCCTCTATGCCTACTTGTGATCTCTCTCTGTCAAATAAATAAATAAAATCTATATATAAAAAAAGAATGTGGTTGTGGATCTGTGGCCATGCAGGATTCTCCTACCTGAGGGTTAGACCGAGTTCCCAGGAGCCAGGTTCCCTTCTCGGGACAGGAGGGGTTCTCTTGTATGGCTCAGGGACCACATGTCGGATCATATGTTGGATTTCAAGACCAGGCCTCTGGGCACAGAGGCCTGAATATCTAGGCTAGGGTTCTTATGAGGTTGTAGGGGCATGTCATCCTCAACCTTCGGACTTAGGGACTTTGACCTGTGAGTCTTCCTGGAGGTAGATGCTCAGGCTGTGTCAGACTGTGCATTTTTTCCAGAGTGGCCTATGAAATTGGGGTGGGCTCAGGGGCCTTGCAGGCTTTTCCTAATCTGGAGGGTTTGTGCAACTGAGACGGCAGAATTTCATCCAGAGATCAGGCCCAGTGATGTAGTGTGGTTCTGTCAGCCCCATCCTGCAGGGAATGTGGTTAAGGGCTCTGGGACCAAAGTCTTCAGACACAAAATTGTGTATCAATTAGGAGGGAGGTGATGGCAGCCCCGATCTGCAGACGCTGAGGGCAGCTCCTCAGGATTTGAAATTCGTGTGGCTGGGAGGCAGGAGCAAAGGCTTTTCTGTCTGGATTGTGTCTAGGATGGCCTTGGAATGGTGGTGTGTCCTCATGTTTCCATGGAATATTCTACCTCTCTGGGGATTCTGCCCAGCACCCAAGAGTTTGGTGTCTCACTGGGAAGGAGAGAGCGTGGTTTACTGTTTCAGGGTTTCCGTCAACACAGGGATTCCAGAGATGGGTTATAGGTCCCTGTGCCTGGATAACCCTACAAAGGCTTAGTATTTGGGCCTAGAGGCTTGACTGCCTGGCTCTGTGGGGCTTTGGTTCAGCTCCCATGGAGACTTGTTGGAAATGGGTCTCAGGGTAAGGGTCACAATGCCTGTTTGTGCCCAGATGCCCATCCTGAGTGGGCATTGGCTCTTGTTCCATGCACCTGGATCCCAATATGAGGGTTGGACCACCATATCAACATTTAATTTTCCTTCTATGAGGAAGGAGGAGTACTCTTTTGTGCTTCAGATTCCCCCATGCACAGTAATTTGAGCTATGTTCTGGGACTGGTACGTGAATAACCAGGTTGGTTTGAGATGAAGGACTCAGGTCAAGGCAGGTCACACCGGCCAGATATGGGTCCCGCTATCTAGGTGGCTACCAGGAGGTCGGGGCTCGAGCTGTGTCAGACAAAGCATTAGTTCACAAGGTGGCCTATGGTATTGTGGTGCTATAGAGGGCTGTGCTGGTGGAACCTTATATGGAGTTTCACGCAGACCCATAGGGCACCTCTTTTTTCTGGTGGGCAGGCAGAAGACTGCATTGTGGCTCCCAAATTCCCAATATGGAGGACTTGAAGGCGAGGAGTGTGAGAACAGAAGGCAAAAAACACAATCTATGCTTAATCTCAGTGCCGAGAACATGGCCGTTCCAATGTGCAGTGGTTTTTTTCGAGATCTCCAGCATCTTAGTACAGGCGAGGGTCAGATGTCTGCTCATGATAGAGTTTGTATCTATCGTGGCCAACAAATGAAATATCCAGCACCTGAGTAAAGGTGGATTTCAGATGTTTACGCACACTGGAGTTTGTGTCTCTGATGACCGAATGAAGGAGTGGCATCAAGAGGCTGATGCATGTGAGATGCTCCAAACAGCAAGGTTGTTTTTAATACTGGACAGTTAGAGTCTGGTATGTTTTCTGCAGGGCCCCCCATGTGAAAAGTATGGGTAGCAGAGCCCTTCCACATGGATGCCTGGAAAGCACACCTCCATTGACCAATGCAGCTGAGGAACATGCAGGTTCTTTACGGTGCTTCTGGGGCGAAGCACCAAGGTCTTGAGTTGACATGGAATCTCTTGAAGATGGGTTACAATGCTGGTTTTTTTTTTACCAGGTAGATCTTAGAATGTGTTGGTGGCTAAGGTGCCTGCAGGATTCTCCTACCCTGAGGGTTTAACACAGGTCGAAGAGCACGGTTACCTTCTGGGGACAGGAGATGTAGTGTTTTGTGGCTCAGGGACCACATGCCGTATCATAAGTTCCTATTCAAGAACAGGCCTCTGAAGACAGATGCCCGACAACCTAATCTAGGGTTCCAATGAGTCCCAGGGGCATGAGAGGTTCAATCTTCAGACTTAGGACAGTTGACTTGGGTGTCTGCCAGGATGTAGGTGATCAGGGAGTTTCAGACTGTGCACTTATGTCCAGAGTAACCTCCAATATTGGGGTGGCCACAGGGGCCTTGAATGTTTCAACCAACTCTGGAGGGTTTGGTTAACTGACATGCACAATTTCCATGGGGATGGCAAGCACAGTCCTGTGGTGTGGCTCCAGAGACTCCACCCTGGAGGGCATGTGAGCCATGGTTCTGGGAGGGAAGTCTGCAAACACAAACTTGGGTTAGGTTTAGTGGCTAGGTTATCGCAGGGCAATGTGTAGACCTGGAAGGCTACTCGTCAGGAACAGTAACTGGAATGACCCGAAGGCGGAAGCACAGGCTTTTATATCTGGATTGTGTGTCTAGGGTGACGTCAGAATGTAGCTGTGGCCTCATGGGTCCATGGGAGATTTTTCCTCTAAGGATACAGGCGGCTCCCAATATTTTGATGACTTTTTGGTATGGGAAGACTGCTATTTTCGATCTTAGGTGTGCCCCAAAACAGAGATTCCAGAGATGGGCTCTGGGTCTAGGCGCCTGGAAAATCCCACCAAGGGTTGGGATTTGGGCTTATGGGCAGACCAGGCCTGCAATGCAGGATCTTGGTGGTGCAACTGAGAGGGCTTGTTTGGAAACATGCTCAGGCTGAGCATTACAATGCCTGTTTGTGCCCAGGGTGGCCCTCAGGAGTGGGCGTGGTCCCATTGTCCATTTTCTGGCTCCCACACTGAGGGATGGACACACATTCCAATGGCCAGGTTTCCAGCCATGGGGAAGGAGGAAATATCTATTGTGCTTCATGTTCCCCCATAGGCAGGGATTACACCAAAGGTCTGGGGACAGATGCCTGAATACCAAGGATGCATAGAGATGACAGATTTGGGCCATGGCCGTTCTCACATGCTGGATATGGGCCCCGCTCTCTGGGTGGCTGACACGAGGTCTGGGCTCAGGCTGTGTCAGACACAGCACTAGTGGCCAGAGAAGTCTATATATTGGGGTTCTCTCCAGGGCCGAGTAAATTGATCCTCATGTAGGGTTTCTGGCGAGACTCACAAAGCACTTCTTTCTGTGGGGCAGGCAGAATGCTGCCTTATGGATCCAGAATTCCCTATCAAGAGGGTTTGGGGACAAATAGGGTGAGAATGCAATTATAAACACCAGCTATGCTTAAATTGAGTGCCAAGCGGAAGTCAGTTTCAATGTGCAGCAGCTTATACGAGATATCCAGCACCTGAGTAAGGGCAGATGTCAGATATTTGCTCACACTGGAGTTTGTGTCTAGGATGACGACTAATGGAGGGGTGGCTTCAGGAGGCAATGGAGGATTACCCACGCTTAAGATTGTGAGATGCTCCAAACAACAAGGTTTCCTTCTAATGGACAGGATGAGTCTGTTTTTTTTTCCTCCAGGGTCCCTCAAGTGGAAGTTTGCGTAGCAGAGCCCTCCCGCATGGATGACTGGAAAGCACACGTCCAATGACCATTGCAGCTGAGGAACATGACAGGTTCGTTTTGGTGGTTCTGGTGCCAAGTACCAAGGCCTTGAGTTGACTTGGAATCTCTTACAGATGTGTCCCAAAACTGGTTTGTTACAAGGGAGGTCTTAGAATGTATTGGTGGCTATGGGCCACGCTGAGGGTTTGGCACAGGTCGATGTGCACAGTTTCCATCTTGGGAGAGGAGATGTTCTGTTTTGTGGCTCAGGGTACATATGTTGTATCCTGACTTGGTATTCAAGAACAGGCCTCTGAGGATTGATGCTGGCAACCTAATCTAGAGATCCAATGATGTCCTTGGTGCCCATCAGGTTCAATTTTCTTACTAAGGACCATTGATATGGTTGTCTGACTGGATGTAGGTGATCAGGGTGTTTCAGACTGTGCATTTGCATCCAGAGCCACTTCCAATATTGGGGTGGGCTCAGGGGCCTTGCAGGTTTCTCCTAACTTGGAGGCTTTGGGGAACTGTGATGGGCACAGTTTCCTTGGGGATGGCAGGCCCAGTCCTGTGGTAAGGCTTCAGAGACCACCTCCTTGAGGATATGAGAGCCATGGTTTTGGGAGGGAAGTCTGCAAACACAAATTTGGGTCAGGGATAGTGGCAAGGTGATGGCAGGTCCAATGCCTAGACCTAGAAGGCATCACGTCAGGAACTGTAATTAGGGTGACTGAAAGCTGGTAGCACAGGCTTTTCTATCTGGATTGTGTGTCCAGGATGGGCTCTGAATGTAGACGTGGTCTCATGGTTCAATGGGAGACTTTTCCTCTCTAAGGATCCTGGTGGATCTCCATAGATTGGTGGTTTTTCAGAGAAGAAAAGAGTGCTCTTTTCCATCTTAGGGGTGCTCCAAAACAGGGAAGAATGCTGTTTTCCAACTTAGGCTTATGCCAAAACAGGGATTCCAGAGACGGGCTCTGGGTCTGGGTGCCCGGATATCCCACCAAGTGTTAGGATTTGGGCCTAGGGGCATTCCAGGCCTGCAATGCAGGATCCTAATGGTGTAACAGAGAGGGCTTGTTTGAAAGCATGCTCAGGCTGAGGGTCATCATGCCTCTTTGTGCCCAGGGGGGCCCTCAGGAGAGGGCGTAGTCTCATTGGCCATATAGCTGGATCCCAATTTGAGGGTTGGACACCCATTGCAACAGCCAGGCTTCCTGCAATGGAAAGAGGAGTTCTCTATTGTGCTTCAGGTTCCCCCATTGGCAGGGTTACAGGAAAGGTCTGTGGAAAGTTGCCTTAATACCAAGGATGTGTACAGATGACAGGCTAAGAATTCCCAGGTAACAAAACAGCATTGTTACCCATATTCATGACATTCCATGTAAAAATAAGCCCTTAGTACTTCGCCCCAGAGCCACCAGAATGAACTTGCCATGTTCCTAAGCTGCAATGGTCAGTGGAGGTGTGGTTTCCAGGCAACCATACGGGGGTGCTCTGCTACACGAACTTTGCAATTGGCGGGGACCCTTGAGACAAAAAAAACAGAATGCCCCTGTCCGGTAGAAGGAAACCTTCTGTTTGGAGCATCTCACAAGCCCCAGCGTGGGAAATCCTCCATTTCCTCTTGAAGCCACCACTCCATTTGTCAGTAATCATAGACACAAACTCCAGCATGAGCAAACATCTGACATCTGCCCTTACTCAGGTGCTGGATTTCAATTCGATCGCTGCACACTGGAACTGCCTTTAGTTTGACTGAATTAAGCCATAGCTTGGGTTTACAATTCCATCCTCAGCCTACTGGTCCACAAGCCCTATTGTGAGGGAATTCTGGAGCTACAACACAATATTCTGCCTTCCCCATAGAAAGAATAAGGGCCTGGAGAGTCTGCCCAGAAACTCCATATGATGGTCAATCTTCTCGGTGCTAGACGGAACCCTGATTCATAGGCTGCCCTGGGCACTAGTGCTGTGTCTGACATAGCCGGAGCCAGGACCTAGTGTCAGCCACTGAGAGATCAGGGCCCATATACAGCATGTGAGACCAGCTATGGCCCAAGTCTGTCTTCTCTTCTATTCTTGGTATTCAGGCATCTGTACCCACACCTTTGCTGAAATCCTTGCCATTGGGGGAACCTGAAGCACAATAGAGAACTCCTCCTTCCCCATGGAAGGTATTCTGACAGTTGGGATAGTTGCTCAACCCTCAAAGTGGAAGGCAGCTCCATGGCCAAGGAGACCATGTGCACTCATGATGGCTTCCCCGGGCACAAGCAGGCATTGTGACCTCAGCCTGAGCATGCTTTCAACCAAACGCTCTCAATTGCATCTCTGGGATCCCGAATTGCAGGCCTAGTACACACCTAGGCCCAAATCCTAACCCTGGTGGGATTTTACAGGGGCCCAGACACAGAGCCCATCTCTGGAATCCCTATTTTGGGGGACCCTTAAGATGGAAAACAGCACTCTTCCCTTCCCCGAGATAGTCACCAAACTCTTGGTAGCCACCAGGATCCTTGAGTGGAAAAATCTGCCATAGACCCATGAGAACACACCTGCATTCCGAGGCCATCCTGGACATACAATCCAGATACATATCATGTGCTATCACCTTTGAGTCATCGGATTTACAGTTCCTGACGAGCTGCCTTCCAGGTCTATGCATTGGGCCTGCAATCACCTTGCCATTAACCTAAACTGAGTTTGTGTTTGCAGACTTCCTTCCTAAAACCATGGCTCACATGACCTCCAGGTTCTGGCATCTGAAGCCACACCACAAGACTGTGCATGAGATCCTCAAGGAAACTGTGCCCATCACTTTTGCCCGATACCTTTAGATTAGGAGAAACCTGCAAGGCCCCTGAGCGCAGCCAAATAATGGAGGCCGCTCTGGGCACAAATGCACAGTCTGAGACACCCTGATCACCTCCATACAGGCAGACACCCAAGTCAATGCTCCTGAGTCAGAAGATTGAACCTGACATGCCCCGAGGACTTCATTGGCACACTAGATTAGGTTTACAGGTATCTGTCATCAGAGGCCTGCTCTGGAATATCAACTTATGATAAAATATATAGTCCCTGAGCCACAGAACAGAATATATCCTCCCCAAAAAGGAAGCCATGCTCCTGGAATTGTGTCATACCCTTAGGGTATTTGGATCCTGAATGGCCCCTTAGCAACCAGCACATTCTGATATTCCTGGTAACAAACCATCATTGTGCCCCATCTTCATGAGACTCCATATCAACTTAAGGTCTCGATATATTGCCCCAGAGCCACCAGAATGCACCTGCCATGTTCCTCAGGTGCAATGGTCAATTGAGGGGTGATTTCCAGGCATCCCTGTGGGGTTCTCTGCTACAAAACTTTCCACATGGAGAAACCAGAGAAAACAAACCAGACTTCTCCTGTCCGGTAGAAAGAAACTTTGCTATTTGGAGCATCTCACAAGCCCCAGCATGGGAAATCCTCCATGGCCTCTTGACGCCACCCTTCCATTTGTGGGTAATCACAGACACAAACTCCAGTGTGAGCAAACATCTCACATCCACCCTTACTCAGGTGCTGGATATTCGAAACGGCAGCTGCACACTGGAACTGCCTTTTGCTTTTCACTGAACTTAACCATAGCTTTGTATTACTATTCTATCCTCACCACACTGGTCCACAATATCTCTTGATAGGGAATTCTGGAGCCACAACGCAGTATTCTGCCTTCCACATAGAAAGAAGAAGGACCTGTTGAGTCTGCCCAGAAACCTCATATGAGGATCAATCTACTCAGACCACGAGGCAACCCTGATTAATAGATTTCCCTGACCACTAGTGCTGTGTCTGACAGAGTCTAAGCCCCGACCTCGTGTCTGCCACCCAGAGTTGAGGGCCCATATTTAGCATGAGAGATCGGCCATGGCCCTGGGCCATCATCTGTACCCATCCTTGGTATCCAGTCATCTGTCCCCCAAACTTTGCTGGAATTCCTGCCAATGGCGAACCTGAAACACAATAGAGAACACCTCCTTCCCCATGGCAGGAATATTGGTTGTCCAACCCTCAGCGTGGGAGCCAGCTGCATGGCCAAGGAGACCATGCCCACTCCTGAGGGCCGACATGGGCACAGGCAGGCATGGTGATCCTCAGCCTGAGCATGTTTTCCAACAAACACTCTCAGTTGCTCCTCCAGTACCAGCATTGCAGGCCTGGTATGCCCCTAGGCCCAAATCCTAACCCTTGGTGGGATTTTCCAGGTGCCCAGACCCAGAGTCCGTCTCAGAATCCCTGTTTGGGGCACCCTTAAGATGGAAAACAGCACTCTTCCCTTCCCTGAGAAAGGCACCAAACTATTGGGAGCCGCCAGGATCCTTAGAGAGAAAAAATCTCCCATGGACCCATGAAAACAAACCTGCATTCCGAGGCCATCCTGTCCACACAATCCAGAGAGAAAAGTCTTTGCTACTGCCTTCGAGTCATCCTATTTACATTTCCTGACGAGCTGCCCTCCATGTCTATGCATTGGGCCTGTGATCATCTCGACACTAACCCTAACCCCAGTTTGTGTTTGCCGACTTCTCTCCCAAAACCATGGCTTACATGCCCACCAAGATGTGGTCCCTCAAGCCACATCACAGGAAAGTTCCTGCCATCCCCAAGAAAACTGTGCCCATCAGGTTGTCCAAACCCTCCAGATTAGGAGAAACCTGCCAGGCCCCTGAACCCACCCAATATTGGAGGTTGCTCTGGATGCAAACGTGCAGTCTGAAACACCCTGAGCACCTCCATCGAGGCAGAAAGCCAAGTCAATGGTTCTGAGTCAGATGATTGAACCTGACATGCCCCTAGGACTTCACTGGAACCCTAGATTGGGTCTTCAGACATCTGTTCTCAGAGTCCTGTTCTGGAATACCAAGTTATGATACAACATGTGGTCCCTGATTCCCACAACAGAACATCTCCTGTCTCCAGAAGGAAAATGTGCTCTTGGATCTATGTCCAACTTTCAGGGTAGATGGATCCTGCATGACCCATTAGCCCCAGCACCTTCTATGATCTCCCTGGTAACAAACCAGCATTGTGACCCAACTTCCTGAGACTTGATGCCAACTCAAGGTGTTGGTACTTTGCCCAAGAGCCATGAAACGAATCTGCCATGTTCCTCAGGTACAAAGGTCAATGGACGTGTGCTTTCTAGGCATCCAAGAGGTAGTTCTCTGCTACACAAAAATTCCACATAGGGAACCCTAGAGCAAACAAATAAGACTGCTCCTGTCAGGTTGAAGGAAACCTTGGTTGTTTGGAGCATCTCACAAGCCCCAGCCTGGGAAGTCCTCCACATTCTCTTGATGCCAACCCTCCATTTGTTAGTCATCATAGACACAAATTCCAGCATGAGCAAACATCTGACATCTGCTCTTACTCAGGTGCTGGATATTTGAATCAGTCACGCACACTGGAAATACCTTTCACTTGACACTGTATTCTTGCATAGTTTGGGTTTACAATTCCATCCTCACCCTACTGGACTGCAAGTCCTCTTGAGAGGGAATTAGGGAGACAAAACGCAACATTCTGCCTTCCCCATAGAAAGAAGAAGGGCCTGGTGAGTCTGCCCAGAAACTCCCCATGAAGATCAATCTACTTGGCCCTCGAGGGAACCCCGATTTATACTTTGCGCTGGCCACTAGTGCTGTGTCTGAGAGAGCCTGAGCCCCAACCTCGTGTCAGCCACCCAGAGTGTGGGGCCCTTATCCAGCATGTGGGACTGGCCATGGCCCAGTCATCTCTACCCATCCTTGGTATTCCGGCAACTATCCCAGACCTTTGCTGGAATCCCTACCAGTGGGGGAACCTGAAGTACAATTGAGAACTCCTCCTTCCCCATGGCAGGAAGCCTGGCTGTTGCTATGGGTGCCCAACCCTCAGAATTAGAACCAGGTGCATGGCCAATGAGACAACGCCCAATCATAAGGGCCGCCTGGGCCAAAGCAGGCATTGTGTCCCTCAACCTTAGCATGCATTCAAACAAATGCTCTCAGTTGTTTCTGCAGGGTCCCGCATCGCAGGCCTGGTATGCCCTTAGGACCAAATCCTAACACTTCGTGGGATTTTCCATGCCAACATAACCAGAGCCCGTCTCTGGAATCTCTGTTTTGAAGCACCCCTATGATGGAAAACAGCACTCTTCCCTCCCCTGAGAAAACTATTAGGAGCTGCCAGGATGCGTAGAGAGGAAAAATCTCCCAGGGCTCCATAAGACCACACCTTCATTCCGAGGCCATCCGGGACACACAATCCAGATACAAGAGACTGTGCTACCACCTTCGAATCACCTGGTTTACAGTTCCAGACGAGCTGCCCTACAGATCTACGCATTGGGCCTGTGATCACCTCGCCATTAACCCTACCCCAAGTTTGTGTTTGCAGACTTCTTTCCCAAAACCATGGCTCACATGCCCTCTATGATGGGTCTCTGTAGCCACACCACAGGAAAGATCCTGCTATCCCCAATGAAACTGTGTCCATCACAGTTGCCCAAACCCTCCAGATTAGGAGAGACCTGCAAGTCCCCTGAGCCCAGTCCAATATTGGAGGCCACTCTGGACACAAATGCACAGTGTACAACACCCTGATCACCTCCATCCAGGAAGACACCCAAGTCAATGGTCCTGAGTCAGAAGATTGGTCCCGGAACCCCACAATAGAATATCTCCTGTCCCCAGATGGAATTCGTGCTCTTCAACTTGTGTCAAGGGTCGGGGTATATGAATTATGCACAGCCCCTTAGCCCCCAGCACATTCTAAGATCTCTCTGGTAACAAACAAACAGCATTGTGATCCATCTTCATGAGATTCCATGTCACTTCAAGTCCTTGGTAATTCCCCCCAGAGCCACCAGAATGAACCTGCCATGTTCCTCACCTGATATGGTCAGTGGAGGTGTGCTTTCCAGGCATCCATGTGGGAGTGCTCTTCTACTTATTCTTTCCACATGTGGGACCCTGGAGCAAACAAACCAGACTGCCACTGACCAGTAGAAGGGAACCCTCTGTTTGGAGCATCTCAGAAGCACCAGCAGGAGAAATCCTTCATGGCCCTTGACACAACCCCTCCATTTGTCAGTCATCATAGACAAAAACTCCAGCATGAGAAAACATCTGAAATCTGCCGTTATTTAGATTCTGCATTTTCTTTTCCACTACTGCACACTGGAACTGCGTTTCACTTGACACTAAATTTAACAATAGCTTGGGTTTAGAATTCCATCCTCAGCCTCCTGGTCTGCAAGCCCTCTAGAGAGGGAATTTGGAGCCACAAGGCAACATTCTGCATTCCCACTAGAAAGAAATAGGGCCTGGTGAATCTTCCCAGAAACTCCACATGAGGATCAATCTACTTGGCACTCGATGGAACCTTGATTTATAGGCTGTCCTGGGCACTAGTACTAGTACTAGTACTAGTACTGTGTCTGACAGAGCCTGAGCCAAGACCTAGTTTCAGGCACCCAGATATATGAGCCCATATCCAGCATGTGAGATTGGCCAGGGCCCAATTACATCATCTCTACCCATCCTTGGTATTCAGGCACCTGTCCCCAGACCTTTTATGTAATCCCTACCAATGGGGTAACCTAAACCACAATAGAGAACTCCTCCTTCCCCATGGTAGGAATCCTGGCTGTTGATATGGGTGTCCAAACCTCAAAGTGGGAGCCAGCTGCATGGCCAAGGAGACAATGCCCACTCATGAGGGCTGCCCTGGGCACAAGTAGCCATTGTAACCCCCAGCTTGATCAAGCCTTCCAAAAAATGCTCTTAGTTGCACCTCCAGGATCCTTCATTGCAGGCCTGATATGCCCTTAAGCCCAAATCCTAACACATCGTGGGATGTTCCATGTGCACATACCCAGAGCCCGTCACTGGAATCCCTGTTTTGAGGCACCCCTAAGATGGAAAACAGCACTCTTCACTTCCCTGAGAAAGCCACCAAACTAATGGGATCCCCCAGGATCCTTGAGAAGAAGAATCTCCCATGGTCCCATGAGTCCACACCTGTATTCCGAGGCCAGCGTGGATATGCTATCCAGATACAAGAGACTGTGCTACTGGCTTTGAGTCACCTGATTTACAGTTCCTGACGTGCTGCCCTCCAGATCTTTGAATTGGGGCTGTGAACACCTCTCCATTAACCTTATCCCGAGTTTGTGTTTGCAGATCTCTTTCTAAAAACCATTGCTCACATGTCCTCCAGGATGGGGCCCCTAGAGTCACACCACAAGACTGTGCTTGCCATCCCCAAGGAAACTGGGCCCATCACAGTTGCCCAAACCCTCCTGATTAGGAGAAACCTGGAAGGCTCCTGAGCACATCCCAATATTGGAGGCTGCTCTGGATGCAAATGCACAGTCTGAAACACCCTGATCACCTCCATCCAGGCAGACACCCAAATCAATGGTCCTGAGTCAGATAATTGAACCTGACATGGCCCTAGGACCTCATTGGAAGAGGGATTAACTTTTCAGGCACCTGTTCTCAGAGGCCTCTTCTGGAATACCAACTTATGATACAAATTATGGCCCCTGAGCCCCAGGGTGGGAAATCCTCCATGGCCTCTTGACGCCACCTCTCCATTTGTTGGTCATCATAGACACAAACTCCAGCCTGAGCAAACATCTGACATCCGCCCATATTCAGGCGCTGATATTGGAATCAGCTGCTGCACACTGGAACTGCCTTTCGCTTTGCAATGAATTTAAGCCTAGCTTCAGACTACAATTTCATCCTCACCCTACTGGTCTGCCATATCTCTTGATAGGGAATTCTGGAGCCACAACGCAACATTCTGCCTTCTTCATAGATAGAAGGACCTGGTGAGTCTGCCCATAAACTGCACATGAAGATCAATATACTCATCCCAGGAGGGAACCCCTATTTATAGTTTGCCCTAGCCACTAGTGCTGTGTCTGACAGAGCCTGAGCCCCTACCTCGTGTCAGCAACCCAGAGGGTGGGGCCCACATTAACCATGTGAGACCGGCCATGGCCCAGGGCTGTCATTACTACCCATCCTTGGTATTCAGGCATCTGTCCCCTAGATCTTAGCTGGAATCCCTACCAATGGGGGGACCTGAAGCACAATAGAGAATTCATCCTTCGCCACGGCAGGAATCCTGGCTTTTGGATGGGTGTCCAACCCTAGGAATGGGAACTGGCTGCATGGCTGAGTAGACATCGCCCAATCCTGATGGCCTCCGGGGCACAAGCAGGCATTGGGACCCTCAGCATGACCATACTTTCAAACAAACGCTCTCAGTTGCACCTCCAGGATCCCGCATTGCAGGCCTGGTATGGCCCTAGGCCTAAATATTAACCCTTGGTGGGATTTTACAAGCACTTAGACCCAGAGCTCATCTCTGGAATGCCTGTTTTGGGGCACGCCTAAGCTGGAAAACAGTACTCATCCCTTCCCGGAGAAATCCAACAAACTATTGAGAACCGCCAGGATCCTTGAGAGGAGAAATCTCCCATGGACCCTTGAGACAACACCTGCAATAAAGGCCATTCTGGAAATTAAATCCAGATACAATTACCTGTGCTACCACCTTTGAGTTACGTGATTTACAGTTCCAGACTTGCTGCCCTCCTGGTCTATGGATTGGGACTATGATCACCTTGCCACTAACCCTAACGTAAGTTTGTGTTTGCAGACTTCTCTCTCAAAATCATGGCGCACATGTCCTCCAGGATGGGGTCCCTGGAGTCACACCACAGGACAGTTCCTGCAATCCCCAAGGAAACTACCCATCACAGTTGTCCAAAAACCCCATATAAGGAGAAACCTGCAAGGAACCTGAGCCAACCCTAGTATTGGATGCCACTCTGGACACAAATGCACAGTCTGAAACACCCTCATCACCTGCATCCAGTCAGACACCAGAGTCAATGATCCTGAGTCAGAAGATTGAATGACATTCCCCTAGGGCCTCATTCAAACCCTTTATTAGGTTTTCAGGCTTCTGTCCTTAGAGACCTGTTCTGGATTACCAATTTATGATACAACATATGGCCGCTGAGCCCCACAACAGAATATCTCCTGCCCCCAGAAGCAATCCAGGCTCTTGGGCCTGTGTCAAATCCTCAGGCTAGATGAATCCTGCATGGCCCATTAACCACCAGCACATTCTAAGATCTCCCTGGTAACAAACCAACATTTTGACCCGTCTTCATGAGGTTCCATGTCCAATCCAGTCTTTATTTCTTCGCCTCAAGGCCACCAGATGCCATGTTCCTTCGCTGTCATGGTCAATGAAGGTGTGCTTTCCAGTCACCCATGTGGGAGATCTATGTTATCCGATCTTTCGACATGGGGAACCATGGAGGAAACAAATCAGACTGCCCCTGTCTGGTAGAAGGAAACCTTGCTGTTTGGAGCATCTCAAAAACACCAGATTGGGAAATCCTCCATAACCTCTTGACGCCACCCCTCCATTTTTGTGTCATCATAGACACAAACTCCAGCATGAGCAAATATCTGACATCCACCCTCACTCAAGTGCTGAATATTGGATTCAAACATTGCACACTGGAAATTTCTTTCGCTTGATACAGAATGTAACCATAGCTTAGGTTTACAATTCCATCCTCAGCCTCCTGGTCCACAAGCCCTCTTGATAGTGAATTCTAGAGCCACAAAACAGCATTCTGCCTTCCCCTTACAAACAAGAAGGGCCTGGTGAGTCTGCCCAGAAACCATACATGAGGATCAATCTGCTCGGCACTCGAGGGAACCCCAATTTATAGGCTGCCCTGGGCACTAGTGCTGTGTCTGACAGAGCCTGAGCCAAGACCTAGTGTCAGCCACCCAGTGATCGGGGCCCATATCCACGATTTGATACTGGCCATGGCCCATGTCCATCATCTTTACCCATCCTTGGTATTCAGGCCTCTGTCCCCAGACCTTTGCTGGAATCCCCGCTAATGGGGGAACCTGAAGCACTATAGAGAACTCCTCTTTCCCCATGGCAGGATTCTGGCTGTTGGGATGGTTTTCCAACCCTCAAAGTGGGAGCCAGCTGCATGGCCAATGTGACCACGCCCACTAATGAGGGCCACCTGGGCATAAGCAAGTATTGTGACCCTCAGCCTGAGAATGATTTCAAACAAGCCCTCTCAGTTGCACCTCCAGGATCCTGAATGCAGGCCTGGTAAGCCACTAGGCCCAAATCCTAACACTTGGTGGGATTTTCCAGGGGACCAAACCCAGAGTCCGTCTCTGGAATCCATATTTTGGGGCACCCCTAACATGAAAAACAGCACTCTTCCCTTCCACGAAAAAGCCACCAACTATTGGGAGCCACCAGGATCCTTAGAGAGGAAAAATCTCCCATGGACCCATGAGGCCACAACTGCATTCTGAGGCCATCCTGCACACAATACAGAGAAAAAAGCCTGTGATTCTGCCTTTGAGTCACCCGATTAACAGTTCCTGAAGAGCTGCCATCCATGTCTATGCATTGGGCCTGTGATAACCTTGCCACTAACCCTAACCCAAGTTTGTGTTTTCAGACTTCCCTCCCAAAACCATGGCTCACATGCCCTCCAGTTTGTGATAACTGGAGCCACACCACGGGATTGTACCTGTCTTCCCAAAGGAAACTGTGATTGTCACTATTAAACAAACCCTCTAGATTAGGAGAAACCTGCAAGGCCCCTAAGCCCAGCCCAATATTGGAGGCCACTCTGGACGCAAATGCACAGTCTGACACACCATATCATCTACATCCAGGCTGATATCCAAGTCAATGGTCCTCAGACAGAAGATTGAACCTGACATGCTCCTAGGATTCACTGGAACACTAGAATAGGTTTTCAGGTATCTGTACTCAGAATGCTGTTCTGCATATCAATGTATGATACAATATGGTCACTGAGCCACACAAAAGAACATCTGTCCTTAGAAGAAAGCTGTGCTCTGGACCTGTGTCAAACACTCTGGGTAGATGAATCCTTCAAGGCCCCCTGGCAACCAGCACATTCTATGATCTCCCTGACAACATACCAGCATTGTGACCCATCTTCATGAGACTCCATGACAACTCCAGCCCTTGGTACTTCGGCCCAGAGCCACCAGAATGAAACTGCCATGTTCCTCTGCTGCCATGGTCAATGTAGGTGTACTTTCCAGGCATCCAGCGGGAGTGCTCTGATACCAACTTTCCACATGGGGAACCCTGGAGGAAACAAACCAGACTCCCCTGTACGGTAAAAGGAATCTTTTCTGTATGGAGTATCTCAAGCCTGAGGGTGGGTAATCCTCCATGGCCTCTTGAGGCCACCCATCCATTTGTTGGTCATCATAGACACTAACTCCAGTGTGAGCAATCAACTGACATCTGCACTTACTCAAGTGCTGGATATTTGAATCAGCTGCTACACACTGGAATTGCCTTATGCTTGGCACTGAATTTAAAAGTAGCTTGGCGGGACGCCTGGGTGGCTCAGTTGGTTAAACAGCTGCCTTCGGCTCAGGTCATGATCCCAGTGTCCTGGGATCGAGTGCCACATCAGGCTCCTTGCTCCGCAGGGAGCCTGCTTCTCCGTCTGACTCTGCCTTCCACTCTGTCTGCCTGTGCTTGCTCTCGCTCGCTCTCTGACAAATAAATAAAATCTTGAAAAAAAAAAGTAGCTTGGGTTTGCAATTCCATCCTCACCCTGGTGTTCAGTAAGCTCTCTTGATAGGGAATTCTGAAGCCACAACACAGCATTCTGCCTTCCCCATAGCAAGAAAAAACAGCCTGGAGAGACTGCCCAGAAACCCTACATGAGGATAAATCTACTCAACCCTCGAGTGAACCCCATTTATAGGTTTACCTGGCCACTAGCGCTGAGTCTGACAGAACCTCGTCTCTGACCTCGTGTCAGGACCCAGAGACTGGGCTCCAACTCCAGAATGTGAGACCAGCCATGTCCCAGGGCTGTCATCTCTACCCATTCTTGATTCAGGCATCTGTCCCCAGACATTTGCTGAAATCCCTGCCAATGGGGGAACCAGAAGCACAATAGGGAAATCCTCCTTCCCCATGGCAGGAATGATGGCTCTTGGGATGGGTTTCCAGACCTCAGAGTGGTAGCCAGCTGAATGGCCAATGATAACCCGCCCACTCATGAGGGCCGCCCTGGACACAAGCAGGCATTGTGACCCCCAACATGAGCATGCTTTCAAACAAACACTCTCAGTTGCATTCCAGAATCCAAATTTGCAGGCCTGATATGCCCCTAAGCACAAATCATAACACCTGGTGGGATTTTTCAGGGGCCCAGAAACACAGCCTGTCTCTGGAATCCCTGTTTTGGGACACCCCTAAGATGTAAAATAACACTCTCCCCTTCGCCAAGAAAGCCACCATAGTATAGGGAGCCGCTAGGATCCTTGAGAGGAAAAATCTCCCATGGATCCATGAGACCACACCTGCATTCCGAGGCCATCCTGGACACAAAAGCCAGATACACAAGCCTGTGCTACCACCTTCAAGGCAACTAATTTATAGTTCCAGACGAGCTGCCCTCCAGGTCTATGCATTGGGCCTGCGATCACCTCACCGCTAACCTTAACCCGAGTTTGTGCTTACAGACTTCTATCCCGAAACCATGGCTCATATTTCCTCCAGGATGGGGTCTCTGGAGCCACACCAAAGGACTGTGCCTGCCATCCCCAAGAAAAATGTGTCCGTCACATTTGCCTAAAACTTCGAGATAAGGAGAAACCTGCAAGGCCCCTGAGCCCACCCCAATACTGGAGGCCCCTCTGGACACAAATGTGCATTCTGAAATACGCTGATCACCTGAATCCAGGCAGATACCCAAGTCAGTGTTTCTCAGTCAGAAGATTGAACCTGACATGCTCCTATGACCTCATTGTAACCCCTGATTAGGTTTTCAGGCATCTGTAATCAGAGACCTGTTCTGGAGTACCAACTTAAGATACAACATATGGTCCCTGATCCCCACAACAGAACATCTCCTTTCTCTAGATGGAAGCCGTGCTCTTGGAACTGTGTCAAACCCTCAGGGTAGATGAATCCTACTTGGCCCGTAGCCACCAGCAGATTCTAAGATCTCACTGGTAACAAGCCAGCATTGTGAGCCATCTTCATGAGATTCCATGTCAACTACAGGCCTTGGTACTTCACCCCAGAGCCTTCAGAAAGAACCTGCCATGTTCCTCAGCTGCAATGTTCAGTGGAAGTGTGCTTTCCAGGCATCCATGTGGGAGTGCTCTGCTACCCAAACTTTCCACATGGGGGACTCTCGAGCAAACAAATCTGACTGCCCTGTCCTGTAGAAGGAAACCTGGCTGTTTGGAGCATCTCACAAGCTCAAGTGTGGGAAATTCTCTATGACCTCTTTTCAACTCCTCTCCATTTGTCGGTCATTATAGACACAAACTCCAGCTTGAGCAAACATCTGACGTCTGCGCTTACTCAGGTGCTGGATATTTGAATCAGCCACTGCACACTGGAAATGCCATTCGCTTGTCACTGAATTTATTCATAGCTTGGGTTTACAATTCCATCCTCACCCTACTGGTCCACAAGCCCTCATGATAGGGAATTCTGCAGCCACAACACAGCATTCTGCCTTCCCAATAGAAAGAAGAAGGGCCTGGTGAGTCTGCCCAGAAACTCCACATTATGATCAATCTACTTGTCCCTTGAGGGAACCCTGAATTATAGACAGCCCTGGCCCCTAGTGTTGTGTCTGACAGAGCCTAAGCCCCGACCTCGTGTCAGCCACCTAGAAGGCGGGGCCCATATCCCGCATGTTAGACTGGCCACGGAACAGAGCCGTCATCTTTACCCATCCTTGGTATTCAGGCATGTGTCCCCAGACCTTTCCTGGAATCCCTACCAATGAGGGAACCTGAATCACAATAGAGAAATCCTCATTCCCCATGGCAGGATTCCTGTAAGTTCGGAAGGGTGTCCAACACTCAGAGTGTTAGCCTACTGAATGGCCATTGAGACCACCCCCATTCCTGAGGGCCACCCTATGCAAAAGTTTGCATAGTGACCCTCAGCCTGAGCATGCTTTCAAACAAACGCTCTCAGTTGTATCTCCAGGACTTGAATTGGAGGCCTGGTAAGCCCCTATGCCCAAATCATAACCCTTGGTGGGTATTTCCAGGTGCCCAGAGCCAGAGCACTTCTCTGCAATCCCTGTTATGGGACACCCTTAATATGGAAAACAGAACTCTTTCCTCTCTGAGAAAGCCACCACATTATAAGGAGCCGCCAGGATACTTGAGAGGAAATATCACCCATGGACACCTGAGACCACACCTGCATTCTTAGTCCATCGTGGATACACAATCCAGATAAAAAAGCCTGTGCTATCTCCTTTGAGGCATGCGATTTACATTTCACACGGAGCTTCCCTCCAGGAGTATGCATTGGGCCTACAATCACTTCGCCACTAAACCTAACCCGCATTTGTGTTTGCAGACTTCCCTCCGAAAACCATGGCTCTCATGCCCTCCACCATGGGGTCTTTGGAGCCAGACCACAGGACTGTGCCCACCATTGCCAAGGAAACTGTGCCCATCAAATTGCCCTATCTTTCCAGATTAGGAGAAACTTGCAAGGCCCCTGAGCCCACCCTAATACTGGTTGCCACTCTGTACACAAATGCACAGTCTGGAACACCCTGATCACCTACATCTAGGCAGACTTTGAAGTCAATGATACTGAGTCAGAGGATTGAACCTGACATTCCGTTAGGATTTTATTGGAACCCTAGATTAAATTTTCAGGCATCTATCCTCAGAGGCCTGTTCTGCAATACCAAATTATGATACATTTGGTCCGTTAGCCCCACATCAGAACATCTCTTGTCCGAGAAGGAAACCGTGCCCTTTGACCAGTGTCAAACCCTCAGGGTAGATGAATCCTACATGGTCCCTTAGCCACCAGCACACTGTAAGGTCTCCATGGTAACAAACCTGCATTATGACCCATCTTCATGAGACTTCATGTCAACTCCAGGCCTTGGTAATTCGCCCAAGAGCCACCAGAACGAATTGGCCATGTTTCTCAGCTGCAATTTTAATGGAGGTGTGCTTTTCAGGCATCCACGTGGGAGTGCTCTGCTACCCAAACTTTCCACATGGGGGACCCTGGAGCAAATAAACCAGACTCCCCCTGTCTGGTAGAAGGAAACTTTGCTGTTTGAAGCATCTCACAAGCCCCAGCATGTGAAATCCTCCATGGCCTCTTGACGCCACCCCTCCATTCATCGGTCATCATAGACATAAACTCCAGCATGAGGAAATGTCTGACTTTCACCTTTACTCAGGTGCTGGATATCTGGAATCAGACACTGCACAATGGAACTGCCTTTTGCTTGGCACTGAATTGAACCTTAGCTTGAGTTTACAATTCCATCCTCACCCTACTGGTCCCCAAGCCCGCTTGATAGGGAATTCTGGGGCCACAACGCAGCTTTTTGCCTTCCCCTTAGAAAGAAGAAGGGCATGGTGATTCTGCCCAGAAACTCTGCATGAGGATCAATCTGCTCAGCCCTTGAGGGATCCCTGATTCATACTCAGCCCTGACCACTAGTTCTGTTTCTGACAGAGCCTGAGTGCTCAATTCATGTCAGCTACTCAGAGAGTCAGGCATGTGAGACTGGCCATGTCTCAGGTCTCTCATCTCTACCCATCCTTGGTATTCAGGCATCTGTCCCCAGACATTTGCTAGAATACCTGCTAATGGGGGAACCTGAGGCACAATAGAGAATTCTTCCTTTTCCATGGCAGGAATCCTGGTAGTTGGGATAGGTGTCCTACATTAAAGTGGTAGCCAGCTGCATGGCCAAGGAGACAACTCCCACTCATAAGGGCTGCCCTAATCACATCAGGCATTGTGACACTCAGACTAGCATGCTTTCAAACAAACGCTCTCAGTTGTACCTCCAAGTCACACATTGTAGGCCTGGTACTCCCCTAGGCCCAAATCCTAATCCTGGTGGGATTTTCCAAGCACCCAGACTCACAGCCCTTCTCTGGAATCCCTTTTTGGGGAACATCTAAGATTGAAAACAGCACTCTTCCATTCAAATGAGAAAGCCACCATACTATTGGGAGCTTCCAGGATCCGTAGAGAGGAAAATACTCTCATGGAAACATTAGAACACACCTGCATTCCAAGGCTATCATGGACACACAATCCAGATACAAAAGCCAGTGCTAGTGCCTTCGAGGTACGTGATTTACAGTTCCTGACGATCTGCCCTCCAGGTCTATGCATTGGGCCTACGATCACCTCGCAACTCAACCTAATCCGAGTTTGTGATTGCAGACTTCTCTCCCAAAACCATGGCTTACATGCCCTCCAAGATGGAGTCTCTGGAGCCACACCACAGGACTGTGCCTGCCACCCCCAAGGAAACCGTGCCCACAAATTTGCCTAAACCTTCAAGATTAGGAGAAACCTGCAAGGCCCCAGAGCCCACCCCAATATTGGAGGCCACTCTGTACACAAAGGCACAGTCAGAAACACCCTGATTGCCTACATATAGGCAGACACCGAAGTCAATGGTCCTGAGTCTGATGATTGAACCTGAAATTCCCCTTGGACTTCATTGGAACCCTAGATGAAGTTTTTAGGCATCTGTCCTCAGAGGCCTGTTCTGGAATTCCAACTTATGATACAACATTTGGTCCGTGAGCCCCACAACAGAACATCTCCGATACCCAGAAAAAAACCGTGTTCTTTGACCGGTGTCAAACCATCAGGATAGACTAATCATACATGGCCCCTTAGCCACCAGCACATAGTAAGATTTCCGTGGTAACAAAACTGCATTGTGACCCAACTTCATTAGAAACCAGGCCTTGGTACTTTGCCCTAGAGCAACCAGAAAGAACCTGCCATGTTCCTTAGGTGCAATGGTCAATGTAGGTGTGCTTTCCAGTATCCACGTGCGAGTACTATGCTACCCAAACTTTGCACATGGGGGAACCTGGTGTAAACAAACCAGACCTCCCCTGTCCAGTAGAAGGAAACCTTATGTTTGGATCAACTCACAGGCCTCAGCGTGTAAACTGCTCCATGGCCTCTTGATGCCACCACTCCATTGGTCGGTCATCATAGACACAAACTCCAGTCTAAGCAAACATCTGACATGCACCCTTATCCCGGTGCTGGATGTCTTGAATAAACCACTGCACATTGGAACTGCCTTCCACTTGGCACTGAATTGAACCATAGCTTGTGTTTACAATTCCATCCTCACCTGACTGGTCCCTAAGCCCTCTTGATAGGGAAATCTGGGGCCACAACGCAGCATTCTGCCTTCCCCATCGAATGAAGAAATGCCTGGTGAGTCTGCCCTGAAAACCCACATGAGGATCAATCAGGTCGGCCCTCGAGTCAACACCGATTTATTGGCTGCCATGGCCACTAGTGCCGTGTCTGACAGAGCCTGAGCTCTACTGAGTTTCAGCCACTAGAGAGCAGGCCCCATATCTAGCATTTGGGATTGCCATGGCCCAAGTATGTCATCTCTACCCATCCTTGATATTCAGGCACCTGTCCCCAGACCTTGGCAGGGATCCCTGCCAATTAGGGAACTTGAAGCACAATAGAGAACTCTTCTTTCCCCATGGCAATAAACCTGGCTTTTGGGATGGGTGTTCTACCCTCAAAGGGGGAGCCAGTTACAACATCAATGACACCACACACACTCCTGAGGACTACCCTTGGCACAAACAGGCATTGTGACCCTCACCCTGAGCATGCTTTCAAAAAATCCCTCTCAGATTCACCACAATGATCCCTCATTTCAGGCCTGGTATGCCTGTAGGTTCAAATCATAAAACTTGGTGGGATTTTCGAGGTGCCCAGACCCAGAGACCATCTCTGGAATTTTTGTTTTGGTGCACCCTTCAGATGGAAAACAGCACTCACCCCTTCCCCAAAAATGTCACCAAATTATGAGGAGCCACCAGGATCCATAGAGAGGCAATGTCTCCCATGGACCCATGAGAACACACCTGCATTCCGAGGCCATCCTGGACACACAATCCGGAGAGAAAAGCATGTGCTACTGCCTTCTATTCACCCTAATTACAGTTCCAGATGAGCTGCTCTCAAGGTATATGCATTGGGCCTGTGATCACCTCGCCACTCACCCTAATTCAAATTTGTGTTTGCAGACTTATCTACCAAAACCATGGCACACATGCCCTCGAGGATGGGGTCTCTGGATCCACACTGCAGGACTGTCCCTGCCATCCACAAGGAAACTGTTTCCATCACAGTTGCCCAAACTGTCTAGATTAGGAGAAACCTACAAGGCCTCTGGGCCTACCCCAATTTCGGCGGCCGCTCTGAACACAAATGCACAGTCTGAAATACCCTGATCCCCTACATCCAGGAACACAGCCAAGTCAATGGTCCTGAGTCAGAATAATGAACCTAACATGCCCCTAGGACGTCATTGGAACCATTTATTTGGTTTTCAGACATGTGTCCTCAGAGGCCTGTTCTAGAATGCGAACTTATGATACAACATGTGGTGCCTGGGCCACACAACAGAACATCTCCTGTCCCCAGAAGGAAACCGTGCCCTACAATCTGTGCAAAATCCCAGAGTAGTAGATTCCTGCACAACTACTAAGCCACCAGCACATTCTAAGATCTACCTGGTAACAAACCAGCTGTGTGGCCCATCTGCAAGAGATTCCATGTCAAATCAAGGACTTGGTACTTTGCTACAGAGACACCAGAATAAAGCTGCCATGTTCTTCAGTTGCAATGGTCAATGAAGTTGAACATTCCAGGCATCCATGCGGTAGAGCTCTGCTACCCAAACTTTCCACATGGGGGACCCTGGAGCAAATAAACCACACTCCACCTGTCCAGTAGAACGAAACCTTGCTATTTGGAGCAGCTCATGAGTCTCAACGTGAAAATCCCTCCATGGCTTCTTGACGCCACCCCTCCATTTGTCAGACATCATAGACACAAACTCCAGTGTGAGCAAATATCCGACGTCCTCCCTTACTAAGGTGCTGGATATCTCGAAAAAGCTGCTGGACACAGGAACTGCCTTCCGCTTGGCAGTGAATTGAACTGTAGCTTGTGTTTACAATTCCTTCCTCACCCGACTGGTCCCCAAGCCTTCTTGATAGCGAATTATGGAGACACAACACAGCATTCTGCCTTCCCGATAGAAACAAGTGCCTGGTGAGTCTGGCCAGAAACCCCACATGAAGATCAATCTGCTCGGCCCTATATCGGAGGGACCCTGATTTATAGGTTGCCCTGGCCACTAGTGCTGTGTCTGACAGAGCCTGAGCCCAGACCTAGTGTCAGTCACCAGAGTTTGAGCCCCACATCTAGCATTTGGGATTGCCATGGCTCAAGTATTTCATCTCTACCCATCCTTGGTATTCAGGCACCTGTCCCCAGACCTTTGCTGGAATCCCTGACAATGGGGCATCCTGAAGCACAATAGAGAACTCCTCCTTCTTCATATCAGGAAACTTGGCTGTTAGGATGGGTGTTCAACCCTGAAAGGGGGAGTCATTTACAAGTCCAGTGAGACCACACAAACTCCTCAGGGATGCCCTGGAGGCAAACAGGCCTTGTGACCCTCAGCCTGAGCATGCTTTCAAATAATCCTTCTCTGTTGCACCACCATGAACCCGCATTGCAGGCCTAATATGCCCCTAAGCCCAAATCCTAGCACATGTTGTGATGTCTCAATGCCATGAACCAGAGCCCGTCTCTGGAATCCCTGTTTTGGGGCACCCATAAGGTGGAAAACATCACTCTCCCCTTCCCCGAAAAAGCCACCAAACTATGGAGAGCCACCAGGATCCATAGAGAGGAAAAGACTCCCATGGACCCATGAGACCACACCTGCATTCCAAGGCCATGCTGGACACACAATCCAAAGAGAAAAGCCTGTGCTACTGCCTTCCAGTCTCCCTAATTATAGTTCATGAAGAGCTTCCCTCCAGGTCTACGCATTGGGCCTGTGATCACCTCGCCACTCACCCTAATTTGTATTTGTGTTTGCAGACTTCTCTCCCAAAACCATGGCTCACATGCCCACCAGAATGTGATCTCTGGAGCCACACCACAGAACTCTGGCTGCCAACCCCAAGGACACTGTGCATATCAGATTTGCCCAAACCTTCCAAATTAGGAGAAACCTGGGTGGCCCCTGAGCCCACACCAATATTGCCGGCCACTCGGGATGGAAATGCGCAGTCTGAAACACCCTTATCACCTACATCCAGGGAAATAGCCAAGTCAATGATCGTGAGATAGACGATTGAACCTAAAATGCCCCTAGGCTCTCAATGGAACCCCATTAGGTTTTTAGGCATCTGTCCTCAGGGGCCTGTTCTGAAATACCAATCTATGACACATCATGTGGTCTCTGAGCCACACGACAGAACATCCCCTGTCCCCAGAAGAATACCATGCTCTTCGACCTGTGCCAAACCCTCAGGGTAGGAGAATCCTGCATGGCACCTTAGCAACCAGCACATTCTAAGTTCTCCCTGGTAACAAACAAGCATTGTGACCCATCTGCAAGAGATCCCATGTCAACTCAAGGCCTTGGCACTTTGTCCCAGAGCCTCCAGAACGAATCTGCCATGTTCCTCAGCTGCAATTGTCAATGGAGGTGTGCTTTCCTGGCATCCATGCCGGAGAGCTCTTCTTCACAAACTTTCCACATGGGGAAACCTAGAGTAAACAAACCAGACTTCACCTACACTGTACAAAGAAATGTTACTTTTTGCAGCAGTTCACAGGCCTCTGCATGTGAACTCCTCCATGGCCTCTTTATACCACCCCTCCACTTGTCGGTCATCATAGACAAAAACTCTAGTGTGAGCAAGCATCTGACATCCACCCTTATTCCAGTGCTGGATGTCTCGAGTAAACTGCTACAAATTGGAACTGCCTTCTGCTTGGCACTGAATTGAACCATAGCTTTTGTTTACAATTCCACCCAAAACTGACTGGTTCCCAAGCTCTCGTGATTGGGAAACCTGGAGCCACAACACAGCATTCTGCCTTCCCTATTGAATGAACAAATGCCTGGGAATCTTCCCAAGAAACTCCACATGAGGATCAATCTGCTCCGCCCTCGAATCTACTCTGATATAAAGGCTGCCATGGCCACTAGCGCTGTGTCTGACAGAGCCTGAGCCCCGACCGAGTTTTAGGCCTCATATCTAGCATTTGGGATTGCTATGGCCCAAGTACGTCATCTCCACCCATCCTTGGTATTCAGGCACCTATCTCGAGACCTTGCTGGAAACCCTGCCAATGGGGCAACCTGAAGCACAGAGGAACCTGACAGAAGAGAACTCATCCTTCCTCATGGCAGGACATTTGGCTGTTGGGTTGGGTGTCCAACTCTCTAAGAGGGAGCCAGATATATGACCAATGAGACCACTCCCACTCCTGAGGGCCGCCATGAAAGCAAACAGGCATTGTGAGACTCAGCCTGAGCAAGCTTTCAAACAATCCCTCTCAGTTGCACCATCATGATCCCGCATTGCAGGCCTCATACACCCCTAGGTGCAAATCCTAACCCTTGGTGGGAAGTCCCAGATGCCCAGAAAAAGAGCCTGTATCTGGAATCCCTGTTTTGGGGCACCCATAAGATGGAAAACAACACTCTTCCCTTCCCCAAAAAAGCCACCAAATTATGAGCTGCACAGATCCATAGAGAGGAAAAGTTTCCCATGGACCCATGAGACTATACCTGCATTCCAAGGCCATCCTGGACACACAATATAGAGAGAAAAGCCTGTGCTACTGCCTTCCAGTCACCCTAATTACTCCTGACAAGCTGCACTCCAGGTCTACTCATTGGGCCTGTGATCACCTTTCCACTAACCATAACCCACATTTGTGTTTGCAGACTTCTCTCCCAAAACCATGGCTCATATGCCCTCCAGGACAGGGTCTCTGGATCCACAACACATGACTGGGCCTGCCATCCCCAAGGAAACTGTGCCCGTCAAACCTGCCCAAACCTTCCAGTTTAGGAGAAACACGCAAGAGCCCTGAGCCCGACCCAATATTGTCGGCAGCACTGGACACAAATGCCAGTCTGAAACGCCCTGATCACCTACATCCAAGCAGACAGCCATTTCAATGTTCCTGGGTCAGAAGATTGTACCTGACATGCTCCTAGGACGTCATTGGAACACTAGATTAGGTTTTCAGGCATCTGTCCTCAGGGTCCTGTTCTGAAATACCAACTTAGGATACAACACGTGGTCCCTGAGCCACACAATAGAATATCTCCTGTCCCCAGTAGGAAACCATGCCCTTCGACCTGTGCCAAACCCTCAAGATTGGAGAATCTTGCACAGCACCTTAGACACCAGCACAAACTCTAGTTTGTGCGTTGACCCATACCACAAGCTTTCCATCTGCTGGACAGTCGAGTCCTGTTGAATGGCTCCAGGATGTCCCATACGGAAAGACTGGAGAGCAGGATTCGAAGGATGGATGCCTGTACAGCATACCTCACATTCCCATTGGCTCTTTGTGACAAGACATGTTTGAACTACTGGCTCTGGGGCGAGCTAACTAGGGGGCTGAATTGAAATGGACTCTCCTGCGGATGGGTCATAATGTGGGTTTGTGTGCATGGAGACCTTGGAATATGTTGGCAGCTCAGGGGCCATGAAGTATTCGCCTAACCGAAGGGTGTAATATTGCTCCAATTAAAAAGAGATCCCTATGTGGAGATGAGACAGGTTCTCTTTGGTGCCTCAGAAAAGCCCCAGATACTGGTCTTCAAACCAGTTCTCTGAGTAGAGACACCTGGAAACCAAAGCTAGGGTTCAGATTAGAGCCTAGATGCCTGTCCGTTTCAATCTTCTGTCTCTGGGGACACTGTCTGAGTATCTAAGTGAAGATAGTTGCTCAGCTGGTGTCAGAGTGCCCCTCTTAGTCCATGGCCGAGGCATGGCCTTGGAGACCTTATTGGATTCTCCTAATCTCTAGGGTTGTGGCCAATGGATTGGGTACAGTTTTCTTGGAGAGGACTGGCACAGTCCTTCAGTGTGTCTCCATAGGCCCTAGCCTGGAGGGTGTGTGGGTCCGGGCTGTGGGTACAGAAGTCTGAAAACACAAACTCGGCTTGGGTGTGGAGCCGAGTGCATGGCAGGATGGACCCACAGACCGTGAGAGGAGATCCTCAGCTTATGAAAGAAGGGCAAATGGGAGGCAGTCACGCAAGCTTTTGTCTTTGGATGTTTTGTCTCCCATAGCCGTGGAATGTAGGGGTGACCTCAGGGGCTATGGAAGAGTCTCCCTCTCTGAGGAGTTGGTCCAGCTCTTAAGATTTTGGGGACATTTTGTGGGAAGGGTGGAGTCCTGCTGTCTGGCTCAGGTGTTCTTCCAGGAGAGGAACTCCAGATCACAGTCCTGGGTTCGAGCAAATGGAATACTCGAGCTCTTGTAAAGATTGGGATCATAGGGGCTTGGCAAGCCCCATATGCGGGCTCTTGGTCGAGGCCCTGAGAGACCTTACTTCGACATGGGGCCCATGCTGATGGTCCCAATGCGAGTTTGTACCCAAGGAGGCACTCAAGTTTAGGCTTGGCCTCAGGGGCCATGAAGGTTTCTCCTACACTGAAGGTATGACTCCATGCCAACAGCAAGCTTTCCAGCCATGGGGAAGGAGAAGATCTGATTTGTGCTTCAGTTACCCACGTTTGCCAGGATTTGATATAATATCTAGGGTCAGATGTCTGAAAACCCAGGTTGGGAAGAGATGACGGCATAAGGCCATGGCCTGTCTGATGTGCTTAGTGTGCAGCCAGTTGTTTCCTTGTCTGTCGGGACGTCAGGCTGTGTCAGACAGAGCACTACTGACCAGGGTAGCCTTTCCAGTTAGGGTGCGGTCGAGGCCAGAGCAGGTTGGTTCTCATTTGTGGTTTCTGGAGAGCCCCATAGGGCAACGTTTTTCTTCTGGTGGGCAGGCAGAAAACTGTGTTGTGGTTCTGGAATTCCCAGTCTGGAGGGCTTGTTTGCCAGGAGTGTGAAGAGGGAAGTCTGAAAACACAAGCTAGCGTTAGGTTTGGGGCCGAGGGCATGGCAGGCGCACTCTGCAGAGACTGAATCGAGATCTCCTGCATCTGAGGTCAGGGCGAGTATCAGACTTTGCCTCAGGTTGGAGTTTGTGTCCATTATGGCCCCTTCCTGAAGGGGGTGGGGGCGTCATGAGGCCAGGGAGGTTTCCCAACGCTGGGAGTTATGAGCTGCCCCAAACATCAAGGTTTCCTCTGTAGGACAGTCGAGTACTATGAGATGGTTCTAGGATGACCCCTACAGAAAGACTCGAGAGAAGGGGTCTAAGCATGAATGTCTGCAAATGCCACCTCACATTCCCACTGGCTGCTTGGGGCAAGGCAGGCTCAATCTGCAGGCTCTTGGGCGGGTTTCTCAGAGGGCTGAGTAGAAATGGACTCTCCTGAGGATGAGTCATACTGTGGGTTGGTGGCCATGGAGACCTTGGAATGTGGCGGTGGCTCAGGGACTCTGCAGGTTTCTCCAAACCGAAGGGTTTGACACAGCTCCAACAAAGAAGCTTCCCATGTGGAGACGATAGTTGTTCTGTTTGGTGTCTCAGGAAAGCCCCAGATGCTGGTCTTCAAACCCAGGCCTCTGAGGAGTGACACCTGGAAACCAAAGCAAGAGTTCAGATTAGGGCCCAGGGGCCTGTCTGGTTCAATCTACTGTCTCTGCCGACATCTGTCTGTGTTTCTGCATGGAGGTAGTTGCTCAGCTTATGTCAGGATGCCTTTGTCCAGAGAGGCTTATAGTAGTGGGATGTCCTCGGGGGCCTTGAGGTTTCTCCTATTCTGTGGGGTTATGGGCAATGGAATGGGCATAGTCTCCTTGGAGAGAGCAGGACAGTCCTGTGGTGTGGCTCCAGAGGCCCCAGCCTGGCGGCTGTGTGGGCCAGGGCTGTGGGGACAGACATCCAAAAACACAAACTCGGCTGAGGTTTGGGGCTGAGGTTATGGCAGGAGTGATCTACAGTCCGTGAGGGGAGCTCATTGTGATTAGAAAGTAAGGCGAGTGAGAGGCGGTCGTTCAGGCTTATGTCTCTGGATGTTGTATTCATGATGGTCATTTAATGTAAGCATGGTCTCATGGGCCATGGAAGTCTCCCTCTCTGGTGATTTGTCCGGCTCCCAAGAGATTGGGGTCATTTTGTGGGAAGGGAGGAGTCCTGTTTTCTGCCTCATGTGTCCCCACAATAGAGGGATTCTAGAGCAGAGCACTGAGTACATACAACTGGAATACCCACCCTCTGGTTAGGCCTGGGGTCCTATGGGCATGGCAAGCCCATATGCAGATTCTTGGTCCAGCCACTGAGAGACGTTACTTGAATAGTGGACTCATGCTGAGGGTCACAATGTGTGTTTGTGCCCAAGGTGGTCCTCGATATTGGGCGGGACCTCATTGAGCTTGCAAGTTTCTCCTACAGTGAACCTTGGACATGCCAACCTCAGGGTTTCTTGCCATGGGGAAGGAGGAGTTTTGATTTCTGCATCACGTTCACCTCTGGGCACTAATTGGAGATAAGGTCTAGGTTCTGAAGCCTGAAAACCGAGGTTTGGAAGAGATGACGACCTAAGGCCATGTCGGGTCTGATGTGTTCAGTTTGGGGCCAGCTTTCTAGGTGTCGTTCAGGAGGTCTGCACTCAGGCTGTGCCAGACAGGGCATTCGTGCCCAGATACGCTGTATAATTGGGGTACAGTTGAGTGGCATGCAGAAGATAATTATTTGGGGTTTCTCCGTAGCCCCATAAAGCAAAGTCTTTCTTCTGGAGGGCAGGCAGAGTGCTGCATTCTGGCTCCGGAACTGCCAAACTGGAGGCCTTGCGGCCAGGAATGCAAGGATGTAAGTCTGAGAACTGAAGCTTTGCTTTGGTTTCAGGGCGAGGAAATGGCAGGCACACTCTGCAGAGCTGAATTTAGATTTCATGCATCTGAGGTCAGGGCGAGGTTCATATATTGGCTCAGGTTGGAGTTTCTGTCCATGATGGCCCCTTCATGAAGGGGGGTCATCACACTGCCATTGGTGTTTTCCCATGATGGCAGTAGTGAGATGCTCCAAACCACAAGGATTTTCTGCGGGTCAGTTGAAACCTGTTGGATGGCTCCAGGACATCCCATATGGAACAATTGCAGAGCAGGGTTCTAAGGATGGATGCCTGGGCATCCGGCCTTGCATTCCAATTGTCTCCTAGCGAAACGGCACGTTTGATTGCTGCCTATGATGTAGCAGCCGAGGGGGCTGAGTTGAAATGCATTCTCCTGAGGATCGGTCATAATGTGGGATTGTGTCCATGGAGACCTTGGAATGGGGCAGTGGCACCAGGGCTCTGAAGGATGCTCCTAACCAGAGGTTTTGACACAGCTCCAAGAAGCATTTTTCCCATGGGGAAACAAGATTTGTTCTCATTGGTGCTTCAGTAACCCCCAATATGCTGGTATTGGAAACCAGAACTCTGAGGAGAGATGCCTGGAAACCAAGGCAATGGATCTGATTAGGGCCTGGGGCCTGTCTGGTTTAATCTTCTTCTCTCGGTTCATCTGTCTATGGGATTGAGTGGAGGTAGTTCCTCAGCTGGTGTCAGATTGCCCCTATTTGTCCTGGGCAGTCTACACTATTGGGATGGCCACTTTGACTTTGGAGGTTTCTCCTAATTTGCAAGTTTGTGGCCAATGAAATGGGCAGAATTCCTTTGGGGAGGGAAGGCACAATCCTGAGGTGTGGCTCTATGGGCTCAAGCATGGAGGGTGTGTGGGTCAGAGATGTGGGGACAGAAGTCTGAAAACAGAAACTCGTCTTAGGTTTGGGGACATAGGTATGGGAGGCCCGATCTACAGACCTTGAGCAGAACTCTTCAGGATATGAACAAAGAGTGAGTGTGAGGCACTTGCTCAGGCTTTTGACTCTGGATTTTGTGTCACTGATGGCCGTGGAAAGTAGGGGCGTCCTCATGGACCATGGGTGAGACTTCCTCTATGGGGATTTGGATGATCCCAATATTTTGGGGTCATTCCGTGGGATGGGAGGAGTCCATTCTGTTTTTTGTTTTTTTTTTTTTACCTCAGGTGTGCCACTAAAGAGGGATTCCAGAGCAGAACCCTAGGAAGGGGCGACTGGACAACCCGAACTCTGTATAAGATTGGGGGCCTAAGGGCATGGCAATCCCCATATGGGGTACCTTGGTCCAGCCACTGAGAGGTCTTACTTGAGTACAGTGCTCACACTGAGGGTCACAATGCATGTTTGTGCCCAATGTAGGCATCAAGCATGGGCGGGGACTCATGGGCCATGCTTGATTCTCCTACACTGAACTTTGGACAACATACGAACCACAAGGTTTCTTTCCATGGGGAAGGAGGAATTCTGATTTCTGCATCATGTTCACCCCTGGGCAGTGACTGGAGATAAGATCTAAGTTCTGAATCCAGAAAATCGAGGTTGGGATGAGATGATAACCTAAGGTCATGGAGGGTCCGATGTGCTCAGTGTGCGGTCAGCTTTCTGGGTGTTGTTCAGGAGGTATGGATTCAGGCTGTGTCAGACAGTGCATTAGTGCCCAGGTTAGAATGTATAATTTGGGTACAGTTGAGTTCCATGTAGGTTCATCCTCATTTATTGTGTCAGGGAAGCTCACTGGGGCAACATTTTTCTTCTGGTGGGCAGGCAGAGTGCAGCTTTGTGGGTCCAGAATTGCCAAACTTGAGGGCGTCGGGACCAGGAGTGTGAGGACGTAAGTCTGAGATCATAAGCTAGACTTAAGTTTCAGGGCGAGGGCACGGCAGGCACCCTCTGCAGATCCGAATCAAAATCTCATTCATCTGAAGTAGGACGAGGATCAGACTTAGGCGCAGGTTGGAGTTTCTGTCCATGATGGCCCCTTCATCAAAGGGGTGGAATCTCGAGGCCATGGAGGTTTTCCCACGTTGGGAGTTGTGGGATGCTCCAAACTGCAAGGATTCCTTCTGCGGGAAAATTGAGAACTGTTGGATGGCTCCAGGACATCCCATATGGAATGACTCCAGAGCCGGGTTCTAAGGATGGATGCCTGAGCAGACTGCCTCTTACACCAATTGTCTCCCTGCCACAAGACAGGTACGATCTGATGGCTATGCAGGAGCAATCGTGGGAGCTGAGTTGAAATGGACTCTCCTGAAGATGGGTCTTAATGTGTGTTTGTGTCCATGAGGACGTTGGAATGGGGTGGTGGCCCCAGGGCTCTAAAGGATTCTAACCGGAGATTTTGAAACAACTCGAAAGAGCAAGTTTTCCATGTGGAGACAAGATTTGTTCTAATTGGTGCCTCAGGATACCCACATATGCTGGTATTAGAACCAGGCCTCTGAGGAGAGATACATAGAAACCACAGCAATGCATCCAATTAGGTCCTAGGAGCCTCTCTGGTTCAATCTTCTTCTCTGTCGACATCTGTCTATTTTATGAAATGGAGGTAGTTGCTCAGCTGGTGTCAGACCGCTCCTGTTTGTCCGGGTGGCCTACACTATAGGGATGGCCTCGGGGTCTTTGGAGGTTTCTCCTAAATTGTATGATTATGGACAATGGCATGGGCAGAATTCCTGTGGAGTGGGCAGGCACAGAACTGATGTGTGGCTCCAAGGGCCCAGCCTTGAGGGTGTGTGGGCAAGGACTGTGGGGACAGATGTCTGAAAACACAAACTCAGCTTAGCTTTGGGGACGTAGGTATGGCAGGTCCGATTTACAGACTATGAGGAGAACTTTTTGGGATATGAATAAAGGGTGAAAGTGTGACACTTGTCAGGCTTTTGCCCCTGGATTTTGTGTCAATGATGGCTGTGGAATGTCGAGGAGTCCTCATGGGCCATGGAAGAGTCTTTCTCTCTGTGGATTTGGCCAGATCCCAATTGTTTTGGGTTAATCTGTGGGATTTAGTTTTGTTAACTAAGGTGTCCCACCAAAAGAGGGATTCCAGAGCAGAACCCTGGACAACAAGAAATCTAACTAAAAATACGGGCCTAGGGGCATGGCAAGCCCAATATGCCTTCTAATGGTCCAGCCACTGAGAGGCCTTCATTGAGGACAGAACTCATGCTGAGGGTCACAATGCGTGTTTATGCCCTCGTGGTACTCAAGCATGGGTGGGGACTCATGGTGCATGCTTGTTTCTCCTACACTGAATGATAGTCAACATGTCAACCACATGAGTTCTTGCCATGGGGAAGCATTAATTCTGATTTCTGCATGTCATTCACTCTTGGGCAGTGATTGGAGATAAGGTCTAGGTTGTGAAGTCTGAAAACCGAGGTTGGGAAGAGATGACGACCTAAGACCATGTTGGGTCCGATATGCTCAGCGTGGAGCCAGCTGTCTGGGTGTTGGTCGGGAGGTCCAAGCTTGTGCTGTGTCAGACAGGGCATTAGTGCCCAGGGTAGATTGTATAATTGGGGTACAACTGAGTGCCGTGCAGGTTGATCTTTATTTGGTATTTCTGGTTAGCCCAAAGGGCAATGTTTTTCTTCTGGAGAACAGGCAGAGTGCTGCATTGTGGCTCCGGAATTTCCAAAGTGGATGCCTTGTGGACGGGGAGTGTGAGGACGGAAGTCTGAGAACACATGTTAGGCGTAGGTTCTGGGCGAGGGCACGGCAGGCACCCTCTGCAGATCTGAATCGGGATATCATGAATCTGAAGTCAGGGCGAGGTTCAAACCTAGGCTTAGGTTTGAATTTCTGTCCATTCTGGCCACTTTATGAAGGGGACAGCATCTCCAGTCCATGGAGGTTTACCCACAATGGAAGTTGTGAGATGCTCCAAACAACAAAGATTCCTTCTGATCAACAATTGAGACCTTTTGTATCACTCCAGTACATACCATACAGAATGACACCAGAGCAGGGATCTTAGGATGGATGCATGGGAAGCCCGCCTCACATTGCAGTTGTCTCCTAGCAAATAGACAGGTTTGATATGCTGGCTCTGTCAGAGCAACCAAGGGGGCTGAGTTGAAATGGACTCTCCTGAGGATGGATGCTAATGTGGGTTTGTGTCCATGGAGACCTTGGAATGGGGCGTTGGTGCATGGGCCCTGAAGGATTCTCCTAACCGGAGGTTTTGAGACATCTCCAAAGGACAAGTTTCCCATGTGGAGACGAGATTTGTTCTAATTCGTGCCTCAGGAAACCCCCATATACTGTTATTGGAATATAGGCCTCTGAAGAGAGATAACTGGAAGCCAAAGCAATGGCTCCGTTTAGAGCCTAGGGGCCTGTCCGGTTGAATCTTCTTCTCTGTGTACATCCATCTAAGGTATTAGTGGAGTTAGATGCTCAGCTGGTGTCAGATGGCCCTTGTTTGTCCCAGGCGGCCTACACTATTGTGAAGGCCTTGGGGACTTTGGAGGTTTCTCCTAATTTTATGATTATGGACAATGGAATGGGCAGAATTCCCATGGAGAGGGAAGGCACAGTTTTGATGTGGCTCCAGGGGCCCCAGCCTGCAGGGTGTGTGCCTCAGGACTGTGGAGACAGAAGTCTAAAACACAAACTCAGTTTAGGTTTAGGGACGTAGGTATGGCAGGCCCGATCTACAGACCGTGAGGAGAATTCTTCCAGATATGAAGAAAGAGAGATTGTGAGGCACTCGTTCAGGCTTTTGTTTCTGGATTTTGTGTCAACGATGGGCGTGGAATGTCCGGGAGGCCTCATGGGCCATGGACGAGTCTTCCGCTCTGTGGATTTGGCCCGATTCCAATTGTTTTGGGTCAAACTGTGGGATGGGAGGAGTCCTTTCAGTTTTGTTACCTCAGGTGTCCCACCAAAAGAGGGATTCCAAAGCCGAGCCCTGGGGAGGGGAGACTGGACAACCAGAAATCTGGTTAAAAATTGGGGCCTAGGGGCATGACAAGCCCAATATGCTGTCTTTTGGTCCAGCCGCTGAGAGGCCTTACTTGAGAACTGGGCTCACGTTGAGGGTCAGAATGCATGTTTGTGAACGACTTGGTCCTCAAGCATCTGCAGGGCCTCATGGGCCACACTGGTTTCAACTACATTTTACGTTGGACAACATGCCAACCACAAGGTTTCTTGCCATGGGGAAGGAGTTCTGATTCCTGCATCATGTTCAACCCTGGGTGGTGACTGGAGATAAGGTTTAGGTTCTGAAGCCTGAAAACCGAGGTTGGAAAGAGATGATGACCTAAGGCCATGGCGGGTCTGATGTGCTCAGTGTGTGGCTAGCTGGGTGGGTGCGAGCCAGGAGGTTCAGTCTCAGGCTGTGCCAGAAAGGGCAGTAGTGCCCAGGGCAGCCTGTATAATTGGGGTCCAGTCAAGTGGCATGCAGGTTGATCCTCATTTGGGGAATCTGGGTAGCCCCAGAGGGCAATGTTTTTCTTCCGGAAAGCAGGCAGAGTGCTGCCTTGTAGTTCTGGAATTGCCAAACTGGAGGGCTTGTGGGCCAGGAATGTGAGGATGGAAGTTGAGAACACAAACTAGACTTACGTTTCTGGGCAAGGGCACGGCAGACACACTCTGCAGAGCTGAATCAAGATGTCCTGCATCTGAAGTTAGGGCGAGGATCAGACGATCGATCAGGTTGGAGCTTCTGTCCCTGATGGCCCCTTCATGAAGCACAGGGGGCGGGATCACGAGGCCATGGAGGTTTGCCCACGATGGGAGTTGTGAGATGCTCCAAACAGTAAAGATTCTTCTGCGGGACTATTGAGACCTGTTGGTTGGCTACAGGACTTCCCATACAGCATAATTCTGAGAATGGTTCTAAGTATGGATGTCTGGGAAGCCTGCCTCTCATTCCAATCATCTCCTAGCGACAAGACGGGTTAGATCTGCTGGATCAGGGGGAGCACCTGAGGGAGCTGAGTTGAAATGGACTCTCCTGAGGATGGGTCCTAATGTGGGTGTGTCTCCATGGAGACCTTGGAATGAGGCGCTGGCACCGGGAACCTGAAATGTCCTTCTAACCAGAGGCTTTGAGAGAGCTCCAACATGCAAGTTTCCCATGTGTAGACGAGATTTGTTCTGATGGGTGCCTCAGGAGAAGCCCTCAGCTGGTATTGGAAACCAGGCTTTTGAGGAGACATGCCTGTAAACCAAAGCTATGGATCCCATTATGGCCTGGGGTCCTGTCTGGTCAATCTTCTTCTCTGGGGACATCCATCTATGGTATGAGTGGAGGTAGATGCTCAGCTGGTGTCAGACGGCCCTTTTTTGTCCCGGACAACCTACACCATTGGTATGGCCTCAGGGAATTTGGAGGTTTCTCCTAATTTGTACGGTTTTGGATAATGGAATGGGCAGAATTCCCATGGATTGGTTAGGCCCAGTCCTAATGTGTGGTTCCAGGGGCCCAGCCTGGAGGGTGTGTGGCCCAGGACTTTGAGGACAGAACTCAAAAAACACAAACTCAGCTTAGGTTTGGGAACGTAGGTATGGCACGGCCGAACTACAAATCATGAGAAGAACTCTTCAGGATATGAAGAAAGAGCGAGTCTGAGGCGCTTAGTTAGGCTTTTGTCTCTGGATTTTGTATCAGCGATGGCCGTGGAAAGTCGGGGAGGCCTCATGGGCCATGGACAAATCTTCCTCTCTGTGGATTTGGCCCTATCCCAATTCTTTTTCGTGAATCTGTGGGATGGGAGGACTCCTTTAGGGTTTGTTACCTGAGGTGTCCCACCAAAAGAGGAATTCCAAAGCAGAGCCCTGCGCAAGAGTGAAGGGACAACCCGAAATATGGTTAAAAATTAGGGTCTAGGGGCATGGCAAGCCCAATATGCTGTTTCTTCATGCAGCCACTGAGAGGCCTTGCCTGAGGACCGGGCTCAGGCTGAGGGTCACAATGTGTGTTTGAGACCAATGTGGCCCTCAAGCATGGGCTGGGTCTCATGTGCCACACTGGTTTCAACTACACTGAACGTTGGACAACATGCCAACCACGAGGTTTCTTGCCAAGGGAACGAGTTCGGATTTCTGCAACATTTTCAAACCTGGGCAGTGATTGGAGATAAGGTCAAGGTTCTGAAACCTGAAAACCGAGGTTGGGTAGAGATGACGACCTAAGGCCATGGCGGGTCCGATGTGCTCAGTGTGCGGCCAGCTGTCTGGGTGGGGCCAGGACTTCCAGGCTCAGGCTGTGTCAGAATGGGCAATTGTGCCCACTTCAGCCTATATATTTGGTGTACAGCCAAATGGCGTGCAGGTTGATCCTCATTTGGGGTTTCTGGGTAGCCCCAGAGGGCAATGTTCTTCTTCCAGGGAGCAGGCAGAGTGCCGCATTGTACTTCTGGATTGCCAAACCGGAGGGCTTGTGGGCCAGTAGTCTGAGGACTGAAGTCTGAGAACACAAGCTAGGCTTAGTTTTTATGGGTGAGGACATGGCAGGCACAATCTACAGACCTGAATCGAGATCTCGTGCATCTGAAGTCAGGGTGAGGATCAGACGATCTTCAGGTTGGACTTTCTGTCCCTGATGGCCCCTTCATGAAGGGTGGGAATCACGAGGCCATGGGGGTTTTCGCACGATGGGAGTTGTGAGAAGCTCCAAACTACAAAGATTCTTCTCCAGGACAATTGAGACCTGTTAGTTGGTGCCAGGCCAAGGATTCCAAGCATGGTTCTGAGGATGGATGGCTAGGTACCCCACCTGGCATTCCAATTTTCTCCTAGCTACAAGAAAGGTTAGATCTGCTGGATCTGGGGGAGCAACTGAGGAGGCTGAGTTGAAATTGACTCTCCTGTGGATGTGTCCTAATATGTTTTTGTGTCTATGGAGACCTTGGAATGAAGCAGTGGCACTGGGTCCCTGATGGGTTCTTCTAAACAGAGACTTTGACACAGCTCCACCGTGCAAGTTTCCCATATGTAGATGAGATTTGTTCTGATGGGTGAGTCAAGAAACAGCCATATGCTGGTATTGAAATCCAGGCCTCTGAGGAGAAATGCCTGGAAACCATAGCAATAGATCCGATTAGTGCCTAGTGGTCTGCTCATTCCTTTTTTCCTCTGGGGACATCAGTCTATGGGTCTGAGTGCAGGAAGGTGCTCTGATGTGCTCAGATTGCTCCTGTTTGTCCTGGGAAGCCACCACTATTGGGATGGCCTAAGGAACTTTGGAGGTTTATCCTATTAGTAGGATTGTGGCCATTGGAATGGGTACACACAATTCCCTTGGAGAGGGCAAGTACAGTCCTCAGGTTTGGCTCCAAGGGCCTGAGCCTTTGGGGTGTGTAGGCCAGGGCTGTTTGGACAGTTTTCTGAAAACACAAACGCGGCTTATGTTTCGGGTCATAGGTATGGCAGGACTGATCTACAGACCATGAGGAGAACTCTTCAGGATATGAAAAAAGGGCGAGCGTGAGGCTCGTGCTCAAGTTTTTGTCTCTGGATATCGTGTCACTCATGGTCGTGAAATTTCCGGGTGACTTCATGGGAAATGGACGAGTCTTACTCTCTGGGGTTTTGCCCCGTCCCAAGAGTTTTGGGTCATTCTGGGGATGGAAGAAGTCCGTTTTGTTGTTGTTGTTGATTTGCTTTGTTTTGTTTTTTAACCTCAGGTGTCTCACCAAATGAGGTATTCCAGAGTAGAGCCAGGGGAGGGCCGACCGGACAACCAGAAATCTGGTTTAAAATTGTGGCCTAGGGACATGTCAAGCCCATTATGACATCTAATGGTCGAGCCACTGAGAGGACTTACTAGAGCACAGGACTCACGCTGAGGGTCACAATGCGTGTTTATGCCCTCTTCGCACTCAAGAATTGGCGGGGCCTCCGGGTGAATGCTGGTTTCTCCTACACTGAACGTTGGACAACATGCCAACCACAAGGTTTCTTGCCATGGGTAAGGACGAGTTCTGATTTCTGCATCACAGGCACCCCTGGGCAGTGGTTGGAGATAAGGTCTAGGTTCTGAAGCCTGAAAAACAGCAGTTGGGAAGAGATGATGACCTAAGGCCATGGCGGTTCTGATGTGCTCAGTGTGCGGTCAGCTGTCTGGGTGTTGGTCAGGAGGTCCGAGCTCAGGTTGTGTCAGACAGTGCATTAGTGCCCAGGTTAGACTATATACTTTGGGTACAGTCGAATGCCATGTAGATTTATCCTCATATAAGGTGCCTGGGCAGCTCATTAGGCCAAATTTCTTTCTAGAGGGCATGCAGAGTGCTGCATTGTGGGTCTGGAATTGCGAAACTTCTGGGCTTCGGGGCGTGGAGTGTGAGGACGGAAGTCTGAGAACACAAGCTAGACTTGGGTTTCAGGGCCAGGGCACGGCAGGTACCCCTGTAGATCTGAACCTATATCTCATGCATCTGAAGTCAGGGCGAGGATCAGATGTTGGCTCAGGTTGGAGTTTCTGTGCATGACGGCCCCTACATGAAGGGAGCGGAATCTCGAGGCCATGGAGGTTTTCCCACGTTGGGAGTTGTGGGATGCCCCCTTCAAGCATTCCTTCTGCGGGACAATTGAGACTTGTTGGGCAGCTCCAGGACATCCCATATGGAATGACTCCAGGGCACCGTTCGAGGATGGATGCCTGGGAAGCCTGCTTCGCATTCCAATTGTCTCCTAGCAACAAGACAGTTTAGATCTGATGGCTCTGCGGGAGAAACCGGGGTGGCTGACTTGAAATGGACTTTCCTGAGGATGGGTCCTAATGTGTGTTTGTGTCCATGAGGGCCTTAAAATGGGGCGGTGGCACCGGGACACTGAAGTATTCTCCTAAGCTTTTGACATAGCTCGATGCACAAGGTTCCTTGTGGAGACGAGATTTGTTTTGATGGGTGCCTCAGGAAAACCTCGATGCTGGTATTGGAATCCAGGCTTTTGAGGAGACATGCCTGTAATCCAAAGCAATGTATCCGATTATGGCCTAGGGTCCTGTCTGGTTCAATCTTCTTCTCAGGGGACATCCATCTATGGTATGAGTGGAGGTAGATGCTCAGCTGGTATCAGACCGCCCTTGTTTGTCCCGGGCGACCTGCACTATTGGGATGGCCTCAGGGATTTGTAGGATTCTCCAAATTTTACTGTTTTGGACAATGGCATCGGCAGAATTCCCATGAATTGGGTAGGCACAGTCCTAATGTGTGACTCCAGGGGCCCCAGCCTGGAGGGTGTGTGGCCCAGGACTTTGAGGACAGAAGTCTGAAAACACAAACTCAGCTTAGGTTTGGGGACGTAGGTATGGCAGGCCCGATCTATAAACAATGAGAAGAACTCTTCCGGATATGAAGAAAGAGCGAGTCTGAGGCGCTTGCTCAGGCTTTTGTCTCTGGATTTTGTATCAGAGATGGCCGTGGAATGTCGGGGAGGCCTCATGGGCCATGGACGAATCTTCCTCTCTGTGGATTTGGCCCGATCCCAATTGTTTTTCGTCAATCTGTGGAATGGGAGGACTCCTTTCAGGTTTGTTACCTCAGGTGTCCCGCCAAAAGAGGAATTCCAAAGAAGAGCCCTGAGGAAAAGTGAAGGGAGAACCCGAACTCTGGGTAAAATTTGGGGCCTAGGGGCATGGCAAGCACAATATGCTATCTCTTCATCCAGCCACTGAGAGGCCTTATTGAGGACTGGGATCAGGGTGAGGGTCACAATGTGTGCTTTTGACCAATGTGGCCCGCAAACATGAGCGGGGCCTCATGGGCCACACTGGTTTCAACTATACTGAACGTTGGACAATATGCCAACAACATGGTTTCTTGCCACGGGGAAGGAGTTGTGTTTTCTGCATCACTCTCAAGCCTCGGCAGTGATTAGAGATAAAGTCTAGGTTCTGAAACTTGACAACCGAGGTTGGGAAGAGATGACGACCTAAGACCATGGCGGGTCCGATGTGCTCAGTGAGCGGCCAGCTTTCTGTGTGGGGCCAGGTAATCCAGGCTCAGGCTGTGTCAAAAAGGGCAATAGGGCCCAGGTCAGCCTATATATTTGGGGTACAGTCAAATGGCGTGCAGGTTGATCCTCATTTGGAGTTTCTGGGTAGCCCCAGAGGGCAATGTTTTTCTTCCTGAGGGCAGGAAGAGTGCTGCATTATAGTTCTGGTTTTCAAACTGGAGGCTTGTGGGCCAGTAGTCTGAGGAAGGAAATCTGAGAGCAAGCTAGGCTTAGGATTCTGGGTGAGGACAAGGCAGGAACAATCTACAGACCTGAATTGAGATCTCGTGCTTATGATGTCAGGGCGAGGATCAGAAGATCGCTCAGGTTGGTGTTTCTGTCCCTGATGGCCCTTCATGAAGGGGCGGGGTGGTCACGAGGCCGTGGGGGTTTTCCCACGATGTTAGTTGTGAGAAGCACCAAACTGCAAAGATTCTTCTGCAGGACAATTGAGACCTGTTGGTTGGCTCCAGGGCAACGATTCCGAGCAGGGTTCTAAGGATGGATGGCTGGGTAGCCCACCTCGCATTCCAATTGTGTCCTAGCAACAAGACAGGTTAGATCTGCTGCATCTGGGGGAGCAACCCAGGAGGCTGAGTTGAAATGGACTCTCCTGTGGATGGGTCCTAATGTCTTTTTGTGTCTATGGAGACCTTGGAATGTAGCGGTGGCACTGGGGTCCTGAAGGGTTTTTCCAAACAGAGGCTTTGACACAGCTCCATCGTGCAAGTTTCCCATATGTAGATGAGATGTTTTCTGATGGGTGAGTCAAGAAACAGCCATACGCTGGTATTGGAATCCAGGCCTCTGAGGAGAGATGACTGGATACCACAGCAATGGATCCGTTTAGTGCCTAGGGGCCTGTTCGTTCCTTTTTACCTCTGGGGACGTCAGTCTTGCGTCTGAGTGCAGGTAGGTGCTCAGATGAGCTCAGATTGCCCCTGTTTGTCCTGGGAAGCCACCACTGTTGGGATGGCCTCCGCAGTTTGGAGGTTTATCCTATTAGTAGGGTTGTGGCCATTGGAATGGGCACATACAATTCCCTTGGAGAGGGCAAGTACAGTCCTCAGGTTTGGCTCCAGGGGCCTGAGCCTGTAGGGTGTGTAGGCCAGAGCTGTTTGGACAGTTGTCTGAAAACACAAACGCGGCTTATGTTTCGGGTCATAGGTATGGCAGGACTGATCTACAGACCATGAGGAGAACTCTTCAGGATATGAAAAAAGGGCGAGTGTGAGGCTCGTGCTCAAGTTTTTGTCTCTGGATATCGTGTCACTCATGGTCGTGAAATTTCCGGGTGACTTCATGGGAAATGGACGAGTCTTACTCTCTGAAGTTTTGCCCCGTCCCAAGATTTTTGGGTCATTCTGGGAATGGAAGAAGTCCGTTTTGTTGTTTTTGTTGATTTGCTTTGTATTGTTTTTTTAACCTCAGGTGTCTCACCAAATGAGGTATTCCAGAGTAGAGCCCTGGGGAGGGCCGACCGGACAACCAGAAATCTGGTTTAAAATTGGGGCCTCGGGACATGTTAAGCCCATTATGACATCTAATGGTCGAGCCACTGAGAGGACTTACTAGAGCACAGGACTCACGCTGAGGGTCACAATGCGTGTATGCCCTCTTCGCACTCAAGAATTGGCGTGGCCTGCGAGTGAATGCTGGTTTCTCCTACACTGAACGTTGGACAACATGCCAACCACAAGTTTTCTTGCCATGGGTAAGGACGAGTTCTGATTTCTGCATCACAGGCACCCCTGGGCAGTGGTTGGAGATAAGGTCTAGGTTCTGAAGCCTGAAAAACCGCAGTAGGGAAGAGATGATGGCCTAAGGCCATGGCGGTTCTGATGTGCTCAGTGTGCGGTCAGCTGTCTGGGTGTTGGTCAGGAGGTCCGAGCTCAGGTTGTGTTAGACAGTGCATTAGTGCCCAGGTTAGACTATATACTTTGGGTACAGTCTGGTGACATGTAGATTTATCCTCATATAAGTTGTCTGGGCAGCTCATTAGGCAAAATTTGTTTTCTAGTGGGCAGGCAGAGTGCTTAATTGTCGGTCCGGAATTTTAAACTTGAGGGATTCGTGTCCAGGAGTGTGAGGACAGAAGTCTGAGAACACAAGCTAGACTTGGGTTTCAGGGCGAGGACACGGCAGGTACCACTGTAGATCTGAACCTATATCTCATGCATCTGAAGTCAGGGCGAGGATCAGATGTTGGCTCAGGTTGGAGTTTCTGTGCATGACGGCCCCTTCATGAAGGGAGCGGAATCTCGAGGCCATGGAGGTTTTCCCACGTTGGGTGTTGTGGGATGCCCCCTTCAAGGATACCTTCTGTGGGACAATTGAGACCTGTTGGGCAGCTTCAGGACATCCCATATGGAATGACTCCAGGGCACTGTTCGAGGTTGGATGCCTGGGAAGCCGGCCTCACATTCCAATTGTCTCCCAGCAACAAGACCGTTTAGATCTAATGGCTCTGCGAGAGAAACCGGGGTGGCTGACTTGAAATGGACTTTCCTGAGGATGGGTCCTAATGTGTGTTTGTGTCCATGAGGGCCTTAAAATGGGGCGGTGGCACCGAGACGCAGAAGTGTTCTCCTAAGCTTTTGACATAGCTCGATGCACAACGTTCCTTGTGGAGACGAGATTTGTTTTGATGGGTGCCTCAGGAAAACCTCGATGCTGGTATTGCAATCCAGGCTTTTGAGGAGACATGCCTGTAATCCAAAGCAATGTACCGATTATGGCCTAGGGTCCTGTCTGGTTCAATCTTCTTCTCAGGGGACATCCATCTATGGTATGAGTGGAGGTAGATGCTCAGCTGGTATCAGACCGCCCTTGTTTGTCCCAGGCGACCTGCACTATTGGGATGGCCTCAGGGATTTGTAGGATTCTCCAAATTTTACTGTTTTGGACAATGGCATCGGCAGAATTCCCATGGATTGGGTAGGCACAGTCCTAATGTGTGATTCCAGGGGCCCGAGCCTGGAGTGTGTGTGGCCCAGGACTTTGAGGACAGAAGTCTGAAAACACAAACTCAGCTTAGGTTTGGGGACGTAGGTATGGCAGGCCCAATCTATAAACCATGAGAAGAACTCTTCCGGATATGAAGAAAGAGCGAGTCTGAGGTGCTTGCTCAGGCTTTTGTCTCTGGATTTTGTATCAGAGATGGCCGTGGAATGTCGGGGAGGCCTCATGGGCCATGGACGAATCTTCCTCTCTGTGGATTTGGCCCGATCCCAATTGTTTTTCGTCAATCTGTGGAATGGGAGGACTCCTTTCAGGTTTGTTACCTCAGGTGTCCCGCCAAAAGAGGAATTCCAAAGAAGAGCCCTGGGGAAAAGTGAAAGGAGAACCCGAACTATGGGTAAAATTTGGGGCCTAGGGGCATGGCAAACCCAATATGCTATCTCTTCATCCAGCCACTGAGAGGCCTTATTGAGGACTGGGATCAGGTTGAGGGTCACAATGTGTGGTTTTGACCAATGTGGCCCGCAAACATGAGCGGGGCCTCATGAGCCACATTGGATTCATCTACACTGGACGTTGGAAAACATGCCAACCACATGGTTTGTTGCCACGGGAAAGGAGTTGTGATTTCTGCATCACTTTCAAGCCTGGGCAGTGATTGGAGATAAGGTCTAGGTTCTGAAACTTGACAACCGAGGTTGGGAAGAGATGACGACCTAAGACCATGGCGGGTCCGATGTGCTCAGTGAGCGGCCAGCTTTCTGTGTGGGGCCAGGTAATCCAGGCTCAGGCTGTGTCAAAAAGGGCAATAGGGCCCAGGTCAGCCTATATATTTGGGGTACAGTCAAATGGCGTGCAGGTTGATCCTCATTTGGAGTTTCTGGGTAGCCCCAGAGGGCAATGTTTTTCTTCCTGAGGGCAGGAAGAGTGCTGCATTATAGTTCTGGTTTTCAAACTGGAGGCTTGTGGGCCAGTAGTCTGAGGAAGGAAATCTGAGAACAAGCTAGGCTTAGGTTTCTGGGTGAGGACAAGGCAGGAACAATCTACAGTCCTGAATCGAGATCTCGTGCTTATGATGTAAGGGCGAGGATCAGAAGATCGCTCAGTTTGGTGTTTCTGTCCCTGATGGCCCTTCATGAAGGGGCGGGGTGGTCACGAGGCCGTGGGGGTTTTCCCACGATGTTAGTTGTGAGAAGCTCCAAACTGCAAAGATTCTTCTGCAGGACAATTGAGACCTGCTTGTTGGCTCCAGGGCAACGATTCCGAGCAGGGTTCTAAGGATGGATGGCTGGGTAGCCCACCTCGCATTCCAATTGTGTCCTAGCAACAAGACAGGTTAGATCTGCTGCATCTGGGGGAGCAACCCAGGAGGCTGAGTTGAAATGGACTCTCCTGTGGATGGGTCCTAATGTCTTTTTGTGTCTATGGAGACCTTGGAATGTAGCGGTGGCACTGGGGTCCTGAAGGGTTTTTCCAAACAGAGGCTTTGACACAGCTCCATCGTGCAAGTTTCCCATATGTAGATGAGATGTTTTCTGATGGGTGAGTCAAGAAACAGCCATACGCTGGTATTGGAATCCAGGCCTCTGAGGAGAGATGACTGGATACCACAGCAATGGATCCGTTTAGTGCCTAGGGGCCTGTTCGTTCCTTTTTACCTCTGGGGACATCAGTCTATGCGTCTGAGGGCAGGTAGGTGCTCAGATGAGCTCAGATTGCCCCTGTTTGTCCTGGGAAGCCACCACTGTTGGGATGGCCTCCGGCAGTTTGGAGGTTTATCCTATTAGTAGGGTTGTGGCCATTGGAATGGGCACTTACAATTCCCTTGGAGAGGGCAAGTACAGTCCTCAGGTTTGGCTCCAGGGGCCTGAGCCTGTAGGGTGTGTAGGCCAGAGCTGTTTGGACAGTTGTCTGAAAACACAAACGCGGCTTATGTTTCGGGTCATAGGTATGGCAGGACTGATCTACAGACCATGAGGAGAACTCTTCAGGATATGAAAAAAGGGCGAGTGTGAGGCTCGTGCTCAAGTTTTTGTCTCTGGATATCGTGTCACTCATGGTCGTGAAATTTCCGGGTGACTTCATGGGAAATGGACGAGTCTTACTCTCTGGGGTTTTGCCCCGTCCCAAGATTTTTGGGTCATTCTGGGAATGGAAGAAGTCCGTTTTGTTGTTGTTGTTGATTTGCTTTGTTTTGTTTTTTAAACGCAGGTGTTTCACCAAATGAGGTATTCCAGAGTAGAGCCCTGGGGAGGGCCGACCGGACAACCAGAAATCTGGTTAAAAATTGGGGCCTAGGGACATGTCAAGCCCATTATGACATCTAATGGTCGAGCAACTTAGAGGACTTATTAGAGCACAGGACTCACGCTGAGGGTCACAATGCGTGTTTATGCCCTCTTCGCACTCAAGAATTGGCGGGGCCTGCGGGTGAATGCTGGTTTCTCCTACACTGAACGTTGGACAACATGCCAACCACAAGGTTTCTTGCCATGGGTAAGGACGAGTTCTGATTTCTGCATCACAGGCACCCCTGGGCAGTGGTTGGAGATAAGGTCTAGGTTCTGAAGCCTGAAAAACCGCAGTTGGGAATAGATGATGACCTAAGGCCATGGCGGTTCTGATGTGCTCAGTGTGCGGTCAGCTGTCTGGGTGTTGGTCAGGAGGTCCGAGCTCAGGTTGTGTCAGTGCATTAGTGCCCAGGTTAGACTATATACTTTGGGTACAGTCGAATGCCATGTAGATTTATCCTCATATAAGGTGCCTGGGAAGCTCATTAGGCCAAATTTTTTTTCTAGAGGGCAGGCAGAGTGCTGCATTGTGGGTCTGGAATTGCAAAACTTCTGGGCTTCGGGGCCGGGAGTGTGAGGAGGGAAGTCTGAAAACACAAGCTAGACTTGGGTTTCAGGGCCAGGGCATGGCAGGTACACCTGTAGATCTGAACCTATATCTCATGCATCTGAAGTCAGGGCGAGGATCAGACGTTGGCTCAGGTTGGAGTTTCTGTGCATGACGGCCCCTTCATGAAGGGAGCGGAATCTCGAGGCCATGGAGGTTTTCCCACGTTGGGAGTTGTGGGATGCCCCCTTCAAGGATTCCTTCTGCGGGACAATTGAGACTTGTTGGGCAGCTCCAGGACATCCCATATGGAATGACTCCAGGGCACCGTTCGAGGATGGATGCCTGGGAAGCCCGCCTCGCATTCCAATTGTCTCCTTGCAACAAGACAGTTTAGTTCTGATGGCTCTGCGGGAGAAACCGGGGTGGCTGACTTGAAATGGACTTTCCTGAGGATGGGTCCTAATGTGTGTTTGTGTCCATGAGGGCCTTAAAATGGGGCGGTGGCACCGGGACACTGAAGTATTCTCCTAAGCTTTTGACATAGCTCGATGCACAAGGTTCCTTGTGGAGACGAGATTTGTTTTGATGGGTGCCTCAGGAAAACCTCTATGCTGGTATTGGAATCCAGGCTTTTGAGGAGACAAGCCTGTAATCCAAAGCAATGTATCCGATTATGGCCTAGGGTCCTGTCTGGTTCAATCTTCTTCTCAGGGGACATCCATCTATGGTATGAGTGGAGGTAGATGCTCAGCTGGTATCAGACCGCCCTTGTTTGTCCCAGGCGACCTGCACTATTGGGATGGCCTCAGGGATTTGTAGGGTTCTCCAAATTTTACTGTTTTGGACAATGGCATCGGCAGAATTCCCATGAATTGGGTAGGCACAGTCCTAATGTGTGACTCCAGGGGCCCCAGCCTGGAGTGTGTGTGGCCCAGGACTTTAAGGACAGAAGTCTGAAAACACAAACTCAGCTTAGGTTTGGGGACGTAAGTATGGCAGGCCCGATCTATAAACCATGAGAAGAACTCTTCCGGATATGAAGAAAGAGCGAGTCTGAGGCGCTTGCTCAGGCTTTTGTCTCTGGATTTTGTATCAGAGATGGCCGTGGAATGTCGGGGAGGCCTCATGGGCCATGGACGAATCTTCCTCTCTGTGGATTTGGCCCGATCCCAATTGTTTTTCGTCAATCTGTGGAAAGGGAGGACTCCTTTCAGGTTTGTTACCTCAGGTGTCCCGCCAAAAGAGGAATTCCAAAGAAGAGCCCTAAGGAAAAGTGAAGGGAGAACCCGAACTCTGGGTAAAATTTGGGGCCTGGGGCATGGCAAGCCCAATATGCTATCTCTTCATCTAGCATCTGAGAGGCCTTATTGAGGACTGGGATCAGGGTGAGGGTCACAATGTGTGGTTTTGACCAATGTGGCCCGCAAACATGAGCGGGGCCTGATGGGCCACACTGGTTTCAACTACACTGAACGTTGGACAACATGCCAACCACATGGTTTGTTGCCACGGGAAAGGAGTTGTGATTTCTGCATCACTTTCAAGCCTGGGCAGTGATTGGAGATAAGGTCTAGGTTCTGAAACTTGACAACCGAGGTTGGGAAGAGATGACGACCTAAGACCATGGCGGGTCCGATGTGCTCAGTGAGCGGCCAGCTTTCTGTGTGGGGCCAGGTAATCCAGGCTCAGGCTGTGTCAAAAAGGGCAATAGGGCCCAGGTCAGCCTATATATTTGGGGTACAGTCAAATGGCGTGCAGGTTGATCCTCATTTGGAGTTTCTGGGTAGCCCCAGAGGGCAATGTTTTTCTTCCTGAGGGCAGGAAGAGTGCTGCATTATAGTTCTGGTTTTCAAACTGGAGGCTTGTGGGCCAGTAGTCTGAGGAAGGAAATCTGAGAACAAGCTAGGCTTAGGTTTCTGGGTGAGGACAAGGCAGGAACAATCTACAGACCTGAATCGAGATCTCGTGCTTATGATGTAAGGGCGAGGATCAGAAGATCGCTCAGTTTGGTGTTTCTGTCCCTGATGGCCCTTCATGAAGGGGCGGGGTGGTCACGAGGCCGTGGGGGTTTTCCCACGATGTTAGTTGTGAGAAGCTCCAAACTGCAAAGATTCTTCTGCAGGACAATTGAGACCTGTTTGTTGGCTCCAGGGCAACGATTCCGAGCAGGGTTCTAAGGATGGATGGCTGGGTAGCCCACCTCGCATTCCAATTGTGTCCTAGCAACAAGACAGGTTAGATCTGCTGGATCTGGGGGAGCAACCCAGGAGGCTGAGTTGAAATGGACTCTCCTGTGGATGGGTCCTAATGTCTTTTTGTGTCTATGGAGACCTTGGAATGTAGCGGTGGCACTGGGGTCCTGAAGGGTTTTTCCAAACAGAGGCTTTGACACAGCTCCATCGTGCAAGTTTCCCATATGTAGATGAGATGTTTTCTGATGGGTGAGTCAAGAAACAGCCATACGCTGGTATTGGAATCCAGGCCTCTGAGGAGAGATGACTGGATACCACAGCAATGGATCCGTTTAGTGCCTAGGGGCCTGTTCGTTCCTTTTTACCTCTGGGGACATCAGTCTATGCGTCTGAGGGCAGGTAGGTGCTCAGATGAGCTCAGATTGCCCCTGTTTGTCCTGGGAAGCCACCACTGTTGGGATGGCCTCCGGCAGTTTGGAGGTTTATCCTATTAGTAGGGTTGTGGCCATTGGAATGGGCACTTACAATTCCCTTGGAGAGGGCAAGTACAGTCCTCAGGTTTGGCTCCAGGGGCCTGAGCCTGTAGGGTGTGTAGGCCAGAGCTGTTTGGACAGTTGTCTGAAAACACAAACGCGGCTTATGTTTCGGGTCATAGGTATGGCAGGACTGATCTACAGACCATGAGGAGAACTCTTCAGGATATGAAAAAAGGGCGAGTGTGAGGCTCGTGCTCAAGTTTTTGTCTCTGGATATCGTGTCACTCATGGTCGTGAAATTTCCGGGTGACTTCATGGGAAATGGACGAGTCTTACTCTCTGGGGTTTTGCCCCGTCCCAAGATTTTTGGGTCATTCTGGGAATGGAAGAAGTCCGTTTTGTTGTTGTTGTTGATTTGCTTTGTTTTGTTTTTTAAACGCAGGTGTTTCACCAAATGAGGTATTCCAGAGTAGAGCCCTGGGGAGGGCCGACCGGACAACCAGAAATCTGGTTAAAAATTGGGGCCTAGGGACATGTCAAGCCCATTATGACATCTAATGGTCGAGCAACTTAGAGGACTTATTAGAGCACAGGACTCACGCTGAGGGTCACAATGCGTGTTTATGCCCTCTTCGCACTCAAGAATTGGCGGGGCCTGCGGGTGAATGCTGGTTTCTCCTACACTGAACGTTGGACAACATGACAACCACAAGGTTTCTTGCCATGGGTAAGGACGAGTTCTGATTTCTGCATCACAGGCACCCCTGGGCAGTGGTTGGAGATAAGGTCTAGGTTCTGAAGCCTGAAAAACCGCAGTTGGGAATAGATGATGACCTAAGGCCATGGCGGTTCTGATGTGCTCAGTGTGCGGTCAGCTGTCTGGGTGTTGGTCAGGAGGTCCGAGCTCAGGTTGTGTCAGTGCATTAGTGCCCAGGTTAGACTATATACTTTGGGTACAGTCGAATGCCATGTAGATTTATCCTCATATAAGGTGCCTGGGAAGCTCATTAGGCCAAATTTTTTTTCTAGAGGGCAGGCAGAGTGCTGCATTGTGGGTCTGGAATTGCAAAACTTCTGGGCTTCGGGGCCGGGAGTGTGAGGAGGGAAGTCTGAAAACACAAGCTAGACTTGGGTTTCAGGGCCAGGGCACGGCAGGTACACCTGTAGATCTGAACCTATATCTCATGCATCTGAAGTCAGGGCGAGGATCAGACGTTGGCTCAGGTTGGAGTTTCTGTGTATGACGGCCCCTTCATGAAGGGAGCGGAATCTCGAGGCCATGGAGGTTTTCCCACGTTGGGAGTTGTGGGATGCCCCCTTCAAGGATTCCTTCTGCGGGACAATTGAGACTTGTTGGGCAGCTCCAGGACATCCCATATGGAATGACTCCAGGGCACCGTTCGAGGATGGATGCCTGGGAAGCCCGCCTCGCATTCCAATTGTCTCCTAGCAACAAGACAGTTTAGATCTGATGGCTCTGCGGGAGAAACCGGGGTGGCTGACTTGAAATGGACTTTCCTGAGGATGGGTCCTAATGTGTGTTTGTGTCCATGAGGGCCTTAAAATGGGGCGGTGGCACCGGGACACTGAAGTATTCTCCTAAGCTTTTGACATAGCTCGATGCACAAGGTTCCTTGTGGAGACGAGATTTGTTTTGATGGGTGCCTCAGGAAAACCTCTATGCTGGTATTGGAATCCAGGCTTTTGAGGAGACAAGCCTGTAATCCAAAGCAATGTATCCGATTATGGCCTAGGGTCCTGTCTGGTTCAATCTTCTTCTCAGGGGACATCCATCTATGGTATGAGTGGAGGTAGATGCTCAGCTGGTATCAGACCGCCCTTGTTTGTCCCAGGCGACCTGCACTATTGGGATGGCCTCAGGGATTTGTAGGGTTCTCCAAATTTTACTGTTTTGGACAATGGCATCGGCAGAATTCCCATGAATTGGGTAGGCACAGTCCTAATGTGTGACTCCAGGGGCCCCAGCCTGGAGTGTGTGTGGCCCAGGACTTTAAGGACAGAAGTCTGAAAACACAAACTCAGCTTAGGTTTGGGGACATAAGTATGGCAGGCCCGATCTATAAACCATGAGAAGAACTCTTCCGGATATGAAGAAAGAGCGAGTCTGAGGCGCTTGCTCAGGCTTTTGTCTCTGGATTTTGTATCAGAGATGGCCGTGGAATGTCGGGGAGGCCTCATGGGCCATGGACGAATCTTCCTCTCTGTGGATTTGGCCCGATCCCAATTGTTTTTCGTCAATCTGTGGAAAGGGAGGACTCCTTTCAGGTTTGTTACCTCAGGTGTCCCGCCAAAAGAGGAATTCCAAAGAAGAGCCCTAAGGAAAAGTGAAGGGAGAACCCGAACTCTGGGTAAAATTTGGGGCCTAGGGGCATGGCAAGCCCAATATGCTATCTCTTCATCTAGCATCTGAGAGGCCTTATTGAGGACTGGGATCAGGGTGAGGGTCACAATGTGTGGTTTTGACCAATGTGGCCCGCAAACATGAGCGGGGCCTGATGGGCCACACTGGTTTCAACTACACTGAACGTTGGACAACATGCCAACCACATGGTTTCTTGCCACGGGGAAGGAGTTGTTTTTTCTGCATCACTTTCAAGCCTGGGCAGTGATTGGAGATAAGGTCTAGGTTCTGAAACTTGACAACCGAGGTTGGGAAGAGATGACGACCTAAGACCATGGCGGGTTCGATGTGCTCAGTAAGCGGCCAGCTTTCTGTGTGGGGCCAGGTAATCCAGGCTCAGGCTGTGTCAAAAAGGGCAATAGTGCCCAGGTCAGCCTATATATTTGGGGTACAGTCGAATGGCGTGCAGGTTGATCCTCATTTGGAGTTTCTGGGTAGCCCCGAGGGCAATGTTTTTCTTCCTGAGGGCAGGAAGAGTGTTCCATTATAGTTCTGGTTTTCAAACTGGAGGCTTGTGGGCCAGTAGTCTGAGGAAGAAAATCTGAGAACAAGCTAGGCTTAGGATTCTGGGTGAGGACAAGGCAGGAACAATCTACAGACCTGAATCGAGATCTCGTCCTTATGATGTCAGGGCGAGGATCAGAAGATCGCTCAGGTTGGTGTTTCTGTCCCTGATGGCCCTTCATGAAGGGGCAGGGGGGCCACGAGGCCGTGGGGGTTTTCCCACGATGTTAGTTGTGAGAAGGTCCAAACTGCAAAGATTCTTCTGCAGGACAATTGAGACCTGTTGGTTGGCTCCAGGGCAACGATTCCGAGCAGGGTTCTAAGGATGGATGGCTGGGTAGCCCACCTCGCATTCCAATTGTGTCCTAGCAACAAGACAGGTTAGATCTGCTGGATCTGGGGGAGCAACCCAGGAGGCTGAGTTGAAATGGACTCTCCTGTGGATGTGTCCTAATGTCTTTTTGTGTCTATGGAGACCTTGGAATGTAGCGGTGGCACTGGGGTCCTGAAGGGTTTTTCCAAACAGAGGCTTTGACACAGCTCCAACGTGCAAGTTTACCATATGTAGATGAGATGTTTTCTGATGGGTGAGTCAAGAAACAGCCATACACTGGTATTGAAATCCTGGCCTCTGAGGAGAGATGACTGGATACCACAGCAATGGATCCGTTTAGTGCCTAGGGGCCTGTTCGTTCCTTTTTACCTCTGGGGACATCAGTCTATGCGTCTGAGGGCAGGTAGGTGCTCAGATGAGCTCAGATTGCCTCTGTTTGTCCTGGGAAGCCACCACTATTGGGATGGCCTCCGGCAGTTTGGAGGTTTATCCTATTAGTAGGGTTGTGGCCATTGGAATGGGCACATACAATTCCCTTGGAGAGGGCAAGTACAGTCCTCAGGTTTGGCTCCAGGGGCCTGAGCCTGTAGGGTGTGTAGGCCAGAGCTGTTTGGACAGTTGTCTGAAAACACAAACGCGGCTTATGTTTCGGGTCATAGGTAATGCAGGACTGATCTACAGACCATGAGGAGAACTCTTCAGGATATGAAAAAAGGGCGAGTGTGAGGCTCGTGCTCAAGTTTTTGTCTCTGGATATCGTGTCACTCATGGTCGTGAAATTTCCGGGTGACTTCATGGGAAATGGACGAGTCTTACTCTCTGGGGTTTTGCCCCGTCCCAAGATTTTTGGGTCATTCTGGGAATGGAAGAAGTCCGTTTTGTTGTTGTTGTTGATTTGCTTTGTTTTGTTTTTTAACCTCAGGTGTCTCACCAAATGAGGTATTCCAGAGTAGAGCCCTGGGGAGGGCCGACCGGACAACCAGAAATCTGGTTTAAAATTGTGGCCTAGGGACATGTCAAGCCCATTATGACATCTAATGATCGAGCCACTGAGAGGACTTACTAGAGCACAGGACTCACGCTGAGGGTCACAATGCGTGTTTATGCCCTCTTCGCACTCAAGAATTGGCGGGGCCTGCGGGTGAATGCTGGTTTCTCCTACACTGAACGTTGGACAACATGCCAACCACAAGGTTTCTTGCCATGGGTAAGGACGAGTTCTGATTTCTGCATCACAGTCACCCCTGGGCAGTGGTTGGAGATAAGGTCTAGGTTCTGAAGCCTGAAAAACCGCAGTTGGGAATAGATGATGTCCTAAGGCCATGGCGGTTCTGATGTGCTCAGTGTGCGGTCAGCTGTCTGGGTGTTGGTCAGGAGGTCCGAGCTCAGGTTGTGTCAGACAGTGCATTAGTGCCCAGGTTAGACTATATACTTTGGGTACAGTCGAATGCCATGTAGATTTATCCTCATATAAGGTGCCTGGGAAGCTCATTAGGCCAAATTTTTTTTCTAGAAGGCAGGCAGAGTGCTGCATTGTGGGTCTGGAATTGCGAAACTTCCGGGCTTCGGGGCCTGGAGTGTGAGGACGGAAGTCTGAGAACACAAGCTAGACTTGGGTTTCAGGGCCAGGGCACGGCAGGTATCCCTGTAGATCTGAACGTATATCTCATGCATCTGAAGTCAGGGCGAGGATAAGACATTGGCTCAGGTGGGAGTTTCTGCGCATGACGGCCCCTTCATGAAGGGAGCGGAATCTCGAGGCCATGGAGGTTTTCCCACGTTGGGAGTTGTGGGATGCCCCCTTCAAGGATTCCTTCTGCGGGACAATTGAGACTTGTTGGGCTGCTCCAGGACATCCCATATGGAATGACTCCAGGGCACCGTTCGAGGATGGATGCCTGGGAAGCCCGCCTCGCATTCCAATTGTCTCCTAGCAACAAGACAGTTTAGATCTGATGGCTCTGCGGGAGAAACCGGGGTGGCTGACTTGAAATGGACTTTCCTGAGGATGGGTCCTAATGTGTGTTTGTGTCCATGAGGGCCTTAAAATGGGGCGGTGGCACCGGGACCCTGAAGTATTCTCCTAAGCTTTTGACATAGCTCGATGCACAAGGTTCCTTGTGGAGACGAGATTTGTTTTGATGGGTGCCTCAGGAAAACCTCGATGCTGGTATTGCAATCCAGGCTTTTGAGGAGACATGCCTGTAATCCAAAGCAATGTATCCGATTATGGCCTAGGGTCCTGTCTGGTTCAATCTTCTTCTCAGGGGACATCCATCTATGGTATGAGTGGAGGTAGATGCTCAGCTGGTATCAGACCGCCCTTGTTTGTCCCGGGCGACCTGCACTATTGGGATGGCCTCAGGCATTTTTAGGGTTCTCCAAATTTTACTGTTTTGGACAATGGCATCGGCAGAATTCCCATGGATTGGGTAGGCACAGTCCTAATGTGTGACTCCAGGGGCCCCAGCCTGGAGGGTGTGTGGCCCAGGACTTTGAGGACAGAAGTCTGAAAACACAAACTCAGCTTAGGTTTGGGGACGTAGGTATGGCAGGCCCGATCTATAAACCATGAGAAGAACTCTTCCGGATATGAAGAAAGAGCGAGTCTGAGGCGCTTGCTCAGGCTTTTGTCTCTGTATTTTGTATCAGAGATGGCCGTGGAATGTCGGGGAGGCCTCATGGGCCATGGACGAATCTTCCTCTCTGTGGATTTGGCCCGATCCCAATTGTTTTTCGTCAATCTGTGGAATGGGAGGACTCCTTTCAGGTTTGTTACCTCAGGTGTCCCGCCAAAAGAGGAATTCCAAAGAAGAACCCTGGGGAAAAGTGAAGGGAGAACCCGAACTATGGGTAAAATTTAGGGCCTAGGGGCATGGCAAGCCCAATATGCTACCTCTTCATCCAGCCACTGAGAGGCCTTATTGAGGACTGGGATCAGGTTGAGGGTCACAATGTGTGGTTTTGACCAATGTGGCCCGCAAACATGAGCGGGGCTTCATGGGCCACACTGGTTTCAACTACACTGAACGTTGGACAACATGCCAACCACATGGTTTCTTGCCACGGGGAAGGAGTTGTTTTTTCTGCATCACTTTCAAGCCTGGGCAGTGATTGGAGATAAGGTCTAGGTTCTGAAACTTGACAACCGAGGTTGGGAAGAGATGACGACCTAAGACCATGGCGGGTCCGATGTGCTCAGTGAGCGGCCAGCTTTCTGTGTGGGGCCAGGTAATCCAGGCTCAGGCTGTGTCAAAAAGGGCAATAGTGCCCAGGTCAGCCTACATATTTGGGGTACAGTCGAATGGCGTGCAGGTTGATCCTCTTTTGGAGTTTCTGGGTAGCCCCAGAGGGCAATGTTTTTCTTCCTGAGGGCAGGAAGAGTGCTGCATTATAGTTCTGGTTTTCAAACTGGAGGCTTGTGGGCCAGTAGTCTGAGGAAGGAAATCTGAGAACAAGCTAGGCTTAGGTTTCTGGGTGAGGACAAGGCAGGAACAATCTACAGACCTGAATTGAGATCTCGTGCTTATGATGTCAGGGCGAGGATCAGAAGATCGCTCAGGTTGGTGTTTCTGTCCCTGATGGCCCTCATGAAGGGGCAGGGGGGCCACGAGGCCGTGGGGGTTTTCCCACGATGTTAGTTGTGAGAAGCTCCAAACTGCAAAGATTCTTCTGCAGGACAATTGAGACCTGTTGGTTGGCTCCCGGGCAACGATTCCGAGCAGGGTTCTAAGGATGGATGGCTGGGTAGCCCACCTCGCATTCCAATTGTGTCCTAGCAACAAGACAGATTAGATCTGCTGGATCTGGGGGAGCAACCCAGGAGGCTGAGTTGAAATGGACTCTCCTGTGGATGGATCCTAATATGTTTTTGTGTCTATGGAGATCTTGGAATGAAGCGGTGGCACTTGGGCCCTGAAGGGTTTTTTCAAACAGAGGCTTTGACACAGCTCCAACGTGCAAGTTTCCCATATGTAGATGAGATTTGTTCTGAGGATGAGTCAGGAAACAGCTGGTATTGAAATCCAGGCCTCTGAGGAGAGATGACTGGATAGCACAACAATGAATCCAATAGTGCCTAGGGGCCTGTTCGTACCTTTTTACCTCTGGGGACATCAGTCTATGCATCTGAGTGCATGTAGGTGTCAGATGGGCTCAGATTGCTCCTGTTTCTCCTGGAGAGCCACCACTATTGGGATGGCCTCAAAGAGTTTGGAGGTTTATCTTATTAGTAGGTTGTGGCCATTGGAATGGGCACATACAATTCCCTTGGAGAGGGCAAGTACAGTCCTCAGGTTTGGCTCCAGGGGCCTGAGCCTGTAGGGTGTGTAGGCAGAGCTGTTTGGACAGTTGTCTGAAAACACAAACGCGGCTTATGTTTCGGGTAATAAGTATGGCATGATTGATCTACAGACCATGAGGAGAACTCTTCGGGATATGAAAAAAGGGCGAGTGCTAGGCTCTTGCTCAAGTTTTTGTCTCTGGATATCGTGTCACTCATGGTCATGAAATTTCCGGTTGACTTCATGGGAAATGGATGAGTCTTACTATCTGGGGGTTTGTCCCCATCGCAAGATTTTGGGGTCATTCTGTGGGATGGAAGAAGTCCGTTTTGTTGTTGTGATTTGCCTTGTTTTGTTTTTTAACCTCAGGTGTTCCACCAAATGAGGGATTCCAGAGTAGAGCCCTGGGGGGGGGCCGACTGTACAACCAGAAATCTGGTTACAAATTTGGGCCTAGGGACATGTCAAGCCCATTATGACATCTAATGGTCGAGTGACTGAGAGGACTTACTAGAGGACAGGACTCACACTGAGGGTCACAATGCGTGTTTATGCCCACTTCGCAAACAAGAATGGGCGGGGCCTCATGGTGAATCCTGGTTTCTCCTACACTGAACGTTGGACAACCTGCCAACGACAAGATTTCTTGCCATGGGTAAGGAAGAGTTCTGATTTCTGCATCACAGTCACCCTTGGGCAGTGATTGGAGATAAGGTCTAGATTCTGAAGCCTGAAAACGGAGGTAGGGAAGAGATGATAACCTAAGGCCATGGCGGGTCTGATGTGCTCAGTGTGCGGTCAACTGTCTGGGTGTTGGTCAGGAGGTCCGGGCTCAGGTTGTGTCAGACAGTGCATTAGTGCCCCCGTAGACTATATAATTTGGGTAAAGTCGAGTGCCATGTAGATTTATCCTCATATAAGTTGTCTGGGCAGCTCATTAGGCAAAATTTGTTTTCTAGAGGGCAGGCAGAGTGCTTCATTGTCGGTCCGGAATTGCCAAACTTGAGGGCTTCGTGTCCAGGAGTGTGAGGACGGAAGTCTGAGAACACAAGCTAGACTTGTGTATCAGGGCGAGGACACGGCAGGGACCACTGTAGATCTGAACCAATATCTCATGCATCTGAAATCAGGGCGAGGATCAGACGTTGGCTCACGTTATAGTTTATGTGCATGACGGCCCCTTCATGAAGGGAGCGGAATCTCGAGGTCATGGAGGTTTTCCCACGTTGGGTGTTGTGGGATGCCCCCTTCAAGGATACCTTCTGCGGGACAATTGAGACCTGTTGGGCAGCTTCAGGACATCCCATATGGAATGACTCCAGGGCACCATTCGAGGATGGATGACTGGGAAGCAGGCCTCGCATTCCAATTTTCTCCTAGCAACAAGAGAGTTTAGATCTGATGATTCTGCGTGAGCAACAGGAGTGACTGACTTGAAATGGACATTCCTGAGGATGCGTCCTAATGTGTGTTTGTGTCCATGAGGGCCTTAAAATGGGGCGGTGGCACCGGGACCCTGAAGTATTCTCCTAAGCTTTTGACATAGCTCGATGCAAAAGTCTCCTTGTGGAGACGAGATTTGTTCTGATGGGTGCCTCAGAAAAACACCTATGCTGGTATTGGAATCCAGGCTTTTGAGGAGACATGCCTGTAAACCAAAGCAATGTATCCGATTATGGCCTAGGGTCCTGTCTGGTTCAATCTTCTTCTCAGGGGACATCCATCTATGGTATGAGTGGAGGTAGATGCTCAGCTGGTATCAGACCGCCCTTGTTTGTCCCGGGCGACCTGCACTATTGGGATGGCCTCAGGGATTTGGAGGGTTCTCCTAATTTTACGGATTTGGACAATGGAATGGGCAGAATTCCCATGGATTGGGTAGACACAGTCCTAATGTGTGACACCTGGGGCCCCAGCCTGGAAGCTGTGTGACCCAGGACTTTGGGGACAGAAGTCTGAAAACACAAACTCAGCTTAGCCTTGGGGAGGTAGGTATAGCAGGCCCGATCTATAAACCATGAGAAGAACTCTTCCGGATATAAAGAAAGAGCGAGTCTGAGGCACTTGCTCAGGCTTTTGTCTCTGGATTTTGTATCAGAGATGGCCGTGGAATGTCGGGGAGGCCTCATGGGCCATGGACGAATCTTCCTCTCTGTGGATTTGGCCCGATCCCAATTGTTTTTCGTCAATCTGTGGAATGGGAGGACTCCTTTCAGGTTTGTTACCTCAGGTGTCCCACCAAACTAGGAATTCCAAAGATGAGCCCTGGGGAAAAGTGAAGGGAGAACCCGAACTATGGGTAAAATTTGGGGCCTAGGGGCATGGCAAGCCGAATATGCTGACTCTTCATCCAACCACTGAGAGGCCTTACCTTGGCCTGGGATCAGGCTGAGGGACACAATGTGTGTTTGTGACCAATGTGGCCTATAAACATGGGCGGGGCCTCATGGGCCACACTGGTTTCAACTACACTGAACTTTGGAAAAACATGCCAACCACTAGGTTTCTTGCCAAGGCGAAGGAGAAGTTCTGATTCTTGTATCACGTTCACACCTGAGCAGTGAGTGGAGATAAGGTCTAGGTTCTGAAGGTGAAAACGGAGGTTGGGTAGAGTTGATGGCCTAAATCCATTGTGGGTGTGATATGCTCTGTTTATGGCCAGCTGTCTGGGTGTTGGACTGGAGGTCTGCCCTCAGGCTGTTTCAGACAGGGCTTTAGTGCACAGGCTAGACAGTATAATTGGGGTATGGTCGAGTGGCATGCAGGTTGTTACTCATTTGGCGTTTCTGGTTAGGCCTATAGGGCAACATTTTTCTTCTGGAGGGCAGGCAGAGTGCTGCATTGTGTCTCCAGAATTGCCAAACTGGAGGGGTGTGGCCAGGATTGTGAGGAAGGAAGTCTGAAAACACGAGTTTTGGGACCAAGAGCATGGCAGGTCCACTCTGCAGAGGCTGAATCGAGATCTCCTGCAGGTGAGGTCAGGGCGATTATCAGATGTTGCCTCAAGCTGGAGTTTGTGTCCACGACGGCCCTTACATGAAGGGGGTGGGGGCGTCATGAGGCCAGGGAGGTTTCCCTACGCTGGGAGTTGTGAGCTGCTCCAAACTTCAAAGTTTCCTTCTTCAGGACAGTCGAGTACTATTGGATGGTCCCTTGATGCCCCATACAGAAAGACTCGAGAGCAGGGCCCTAAGCATGGATGCCGAGAAACGCCTACTCACCTTCCCATTGCCTGGTGGAGACAAGGCACGCTCAATCTGCGGGCTCTTGTGTGAGCTACCCAGAAGGCTGAGTTTAAATGGACTCTCCTCAGGATGAGTCATAATGTGGGTTGGTGGCCATGGAGACCTTGGAATGTGGCAGTAGCTAAGGGACTCTGCAGGATTCTCCAACCCGAAGGGCTTGACACAACTCCAACAAGGAAGCTTCCCATGTGGAGATGAGAGGTCTTCTGTCTGGTGCCTCAGGAAAGCCCCGTATGCTGGTCTTCGAACCCAGGCATCTGAGGAGTGATACCTGGACACCAAAGCAAGAGTTCATAATAGGGCCTAGGGGCCTGTCTGGTTCAATCTTCTGTCTCTGCGGATATCTGTCTGTGTGTCTGCATGGAGGTAGTAGTTGCTCAGCTTGTGTCATAATGCCCCTATTTGTCCAGTGCGGCTTGTGATAGTGGGATGTCCTTAGGGACCTTGAGGTTTCTACTATTTTGTTGAGTTGTGGCCAATGGAATGGGCAGTTTCTTAGGAGAGAGCAGGCACAGTTCTGTGGTGTGGCTCCAGAGACCCCAGCCTGGAGGCTGTGTGGGCCATGGCTGTGCAGACAGACATCCAAAAACCCTAACTCAGCTCAGGTTTGGAGCCGAGGTTACGGCAGGCCTGATCTACAGACCATGAGGGGAGCTCCTCTGGATATGAAAGAAGGGTGAGAGGGAGGCAGTCGCTCAGGCTTTTGTCTCTGGATGTTTTGTCCACAATGGCCGTTTAATGTAGGAGTTGCCTCATGGGTCGTAGAAGTCTCCCTCTCTGGTAGTTTGTCCAGCCGCCAAGTGTTTGGGGTCATTTTGTGGGAAGGGAAGTGTCCTGTTTTCTGCTTCATGTGTCCCACCAGTAGAGGGATTCTAGAGCATAGCAGTGGGTACTGACAACTGGAATACTCGCCCTCTGGTTAAGCCTGGGGGCCTATGGATATGACAAGCCCCATATGCAGGATCTTGGTCCAGCCACTGAGAGGCATTACTTTAATACGGGACTCACGCTGCAGGTCACAATGTATGTCTGTGCCCTAGGCGGCCCTCAAGCACTGGCATGGCCTTTCGGACAATGCAGGTTTTCCCACATTGCTGAAGCCTGAAACCGAGGTTGGGAAGAGATGACGACCTACAGCCATAGCGGGTCCTATGTGTCCAGGTTGGGGCCAGCTGTCTGGGTGTCGTTTGGGATGTCTTGTCTCAGGCTGTGCCAGACAGGGCATTAGTATACAGGGTAGGCTGTATAATTGCTTTACAATCGAGTGGCATGCATTAGAAAATCATTTGGGGTTTCTTATTAGCAGCATAGGACAAAGTTTTTCTTCTGGAGGGCAGGCAGAGTGCTGCATTGTGGCATCGGAATTCCCAAACTGGAGGGCTTGTGGGCCAGGAGAGTGAGGACGGAAGTCTGAGAACACAAGCTAGGCTTAGGTTTCAGGGCAAGGACATGGCAGGCACACTCTGCAGAGCTGAATTGAGATCTCATGCGTCTGAAGTCAGGTCGAGGATCAGACTTTGGCTCAGGTTTGAGTTTCTGTCCATGTTGGTCTCTTCATGAAGGGGGGATATTATGAGCCCATGGGGGTTTTCCCACTATTGGAGTTGTGAGATGCTCCAAACCGCAAGGATTCCTTCTGTGGGACAATTAAGATTTGTTGGATGGCTCCAGGACGTCTTATAAGGTATTTTTCCAGAACAGGGTTCTAAGTATGGATGCCTGGGCAGCCAGCCTCACATTCCAATTGTCTCCTAGCAACAAGAAACGTTTGATCTGCTGGCTTGGGGTAGCAACAGAGGGGGCTGAGTTGAAATGGACTTTCCTGAGGATGGTCTTAATGTTGGTTTGAGTCCATGGAGACCTTGGTATGGGGCAGTGGCACCAGGGCCCTGAAGGATTCTCCTAACCAGAGGTTATGACAAAGCTCCAATGAGCAAGTTTTCCATGGGGAGACGAGATTTGTTCTTATTGGTGCCTCAGGAAACCACCATATGCTGGTATTGGAAACGAGGCCTCTGAGGAGAGATGCCTGAAAACCAAAGCAATGGATCTGATTAGGGCCTAGGGGCCTGTCCGGTTCAATATTCTTCTCTGGGGACATCTGTTGTCTGAGTGGAGGTAGTTGCTCAGCTGGTTTGAGATCACCCCTGTTTGTCCTGGGCGGCCTACACTATTGGGATGGCCTCGGTGACTTTGGAGGTTTTTTCTCATTTGCAAGGTTGTGGCCAATGGAATGGGAAGAATTCCCTTGAAAGGGAAGCACAGTCCTGAGGTGTGGCTCCAGGGACCCAAGTGTGGAGCGTGTGTGGTCCAGGGCTATTTGGACAAAAGTCTGAAAACACAAACTCCACTTAGTTTGGGGGATGTAGGTATGGCCGGTCCGATCTATAGGCCGTGAGGAGAACTCTTCGGGATATGAACAAAGGGCGAATGTGAGGTGCTTGCTCATGCTTTTTTTTTTTTTTTTCTGGAAATGTGTCACCGATTGCCATGGAATGTCGGGGTGTCCTCATGGGCCATCGATGAGGCTCCTTTTCTGGGGTTTTGACCTGATCCCAAGAGTTTGGGGTCATTCTGTGGTAAGGGAGGAGGCCTTTCTGGTTTTTTTGTTTATTTATTTATTTATTTTTTTTTACCTCAGGTGGCCCACCAAAATAGGGATTCCAGAGCAGAGTCGTGGGTTGGGGCAACTGGACAACCAGACCTCTGGTTAACATTGGGACTTAAGAACATGGCAATCCCCATATGTGGGCTCTTGGTCCAAACACTGAGAGACTTTCCTTGAGGATAGGTCTCACACTGAGTTTCACAATGTGTTTTTGTGCCCAAGGAGCCCCTCATGTCAGGACGTGGCCTAATGTACCATGCTGGTTTCTCCTACACTGAACGTTGCACAATATGGCAACCACAAGTTTTCTGGCCATGGGGAAGATGGAGTTCTAATTTCTGCAAAACTTTCACTCCTGGACTGTGATTGGATTTAAGGTCTAGGTTCTGAAGCCTGAAAACTGAGGTTGGGAAGAGATGAAGCCCTAAGGCCATGGTGTGTCCGATGTGCTCAGTTTTCGGCCAGCTGTTGAGTGTGGGTTGGGAGGTGCAGGCTCAGGCTGTGGCAGACAGGGAATTAGTGCCCTGGCTAGACTGTATCATTGGGGTGCAGTCGAGTTTCGTGCAGGATGGTACTCATTTGTGGTTACTGGGTAGCCCCAGAGGGCAACGTTTTTCTTCTGGAGGGAAGACACAGTGCCACATAGTGGCTCCAGAATTCCCAAACTGGAAGGCTTGTGGGCCAGGAGTGTGAGGAAAAAATTCTGAGAACAAGAGCCAGACTTAGATTTCGGGGTGAGGGGACGGCAGGCACCCTCTGCAGAGATGATTCGAGATCCCGTATGCCTGAAGACAGAGCTAGGATCAGACGTTGGCTTACGTCGGAGTTTCTGTCCATGACGGCCCCTTCATGAAGGGGACGGTGTCACGAGGACATGGAGGTTTTCCCACGGTGGGAATTGTGAGATGCTCCAAACCGCAATGATTCCTTCTGTGGGACAGTCGAGACCTGTTGGATGGCTCCAGGACATCCCATAAGGAAGTTATCCAGAGCAGGGTTCTAAGGATGGATGCCTGGGCAGCCTGCCTCCCATTCCAGGTGTCTCATAGCGCCAAGGCAAGTTCGATCTGCTGGATCTAGGGGAGCAACCGAGGCGGGTGTGTTGAAATGGGTGAGTTGAGGATGGGTCATAATGTGCATTTGTGTCCATGTAGACCTTGGAATGGGGTGCTTGATCCGGGGCCTTGAGGGATGTTCATAACCGGAGGTTTTGATGGGCTCTAAAGAGTACGTTTCCTTTGTATAGAAGAGAATTGTTTTGATGAGTGCCTAAGGAATCTCCCATATGCTGGTATTGGAAACCAGGCCTCTGAGGAGAGATGACTGGAAACAAAAGCAATCGAGATGATTAGGGCATAGGTGCCTGTCCGGTTCAATCTCTTTCCTGAGGATACGTGTCTAAGGATCTGAGGGGATGTAGTTGCTCAGCTTGTGTCAGATCGCCCCTGTTTGTCCTGGGCAGCCTATAATATTGGGATGGCTTCAGGACTTTGGAGTTTCTCCTAATCTATAGGGTTGTGGCCAATGGAATGGGCAGAAATCCCCTGGAGAGGGCAGGCACAGTTCTGAGTTTGGCTCTAGGGGCCCAGCCTTGAGGCTGTGTGGGCCAGGCCTGTGGGGACAAAAGTCTGAAAACACAAACTCTGCTTAGGATTGGGGACATAGGTATGGCACGCCCAATCTACAGACTGTGATAACACTTAGGGATATGAAAAAGGGTGAGTTTGAGGTGCTTGCTCAGGTTTTGTCTTTGGATTTGTGTCAACAATGTGGGTGGAATGCTGGCGTGGCCTCATGGGTTGTGGATGGCTTTCCTTCTCTGAGGATTTGACCCGATCCCAAGAGTTTGGGTACATTCTGTGGGATGGGGGGAGTCTTTTCTGTTTTTTATTTTATTTTATTTTATATTTTATTTTATGTACCTCAAGTGTCCCAATAAAAGAGGGATTCCAGAGCAGAGTCCTTGGGAGGGACAACTGGATATCCCCACCTCTGTTTAAGTTTGGGGGCCTAGGGGCATGGCAAGTCCAATAGGCGGGCTCTTGATTCAGACACTGAGAGGCCTTCCTTGAGGACAGGGCTCATGCTGAGGTTCACAATGCCTATTTGTGCCCAACAAGGCCCTCAAGCATGGGAAGTGCCTCATGGGCCACGCTAGATTCTTCTACACTGAACGTTGGAGAATATGCCAACCACAAGGTTTCCAGCCATGGCGAAGGAAGAGTTGTGATTTCTGCATCACGTTCACCCCTGGACAGTGTTTGGAGTTTAGGTCTAGGTTCTGAAACCCGAAAAATGAGGTTGGGAAGGGATGAAGACCTAAGGACCTGATGGGTCCAATGAGCTCAGTGTGCGGCCAGCTGTTGAGCGTAGGTCTGGAGGTGTGGGCTCATGCTGTGTCAGACAAGGCATTAGACAGGGTAGACTGCATATTTGGGGTGCAGTCGAGTGGCGTTCAGTTGATCCTTATTCGGGTTTCTAGGTAGCTCCATAAGTCAACGTTTTTCTTCTGGAGGGCAGGCAGTGTGCTGCATTATGGCCCCAGTATTGCCAATCTGTAGGGCTTTTGGGGCAGGGGTGTGAGGACGGTAGTCTGAGAACACAAGCTAGGCTTAGTTTTGGGGGGTGAGTGCACAGAAGGCACACTCTGCAGAGCTGAATCAAGGTCTCATGCACCTGAAGTCAGGGCGAATATCAGACGTTTGCTCAGGTTGGAGTTTCTGTCCATGATGGCCCCTTTATAAAGTAGAGCGTCTCAAGAGGCCATGTAGATTTTCCCACAATGGGAGTTGTGAGATGCTCCAGACTGCAAAGATTCCTTCTGTGGGACACTTGAGACCTGTTGGATGGCTCTAGGATGTCCCATGTGGAACGACTCCAGAGTAGGGTTCTAAGGATGGATGCCTGGGCAGCCCGCCTCCCATTCTAGTTGTCTCCTAGCAACAAGGCAGGTTTGATCTGCAGGCCCTGGGGGAGAAACCAAGGGGGTTGAGTTGACATGGACTCTCCCGACAATAGATCATAATGTGGGTTTAAGTCCATGGAGACCTTGGAATGGGGCGCTTGATCCGGGGCTCTGAAAGATTCTCCTAAACAGAGGTTTTTCTAGAGCTCCAAAGAGTACATTTCCTATGTGGAGACGAGATTTTTCTGATGAGTGCCTCAGTAATCCCCTGTATTCTGGTATTGGAAACCAGGCCTCTGAGGAGAGATGCCTGGAAACAAAAGCAATGGATCTGATTAGAGCCTAAGTGCCTGTCCAGTTCAATCTTATTCTATGGGGATATCTGTCTCTGGGTCTGAGTGGAGGTAGTTTCCTAACTTGTGAAAGATCATCCCTGTTTGTCCTGGGCAGCCAACACTATTGGGATGGCCTCGGGGAGTTTGGAGGATTCTCCTAATCTATAGGGTTGTGGCCAATGGAAATGGCAGAATTCCCCTGGAGAGGGAAGCCACAGTCCTGAGGTGTGTCTCCAGGGGCCCCAGCTTGGACGGTGTGTGGGCCAGGACTGTGGGGACAGAAGTCTGAAAACACAAACTCAGCTTAGGTTTGGGGATGTATGTATGAAGGCTCGATCTACAGACAGTAAGAATTTTCCGTGCTATGAACAAAGGGCGAGTATGTGGCACTTGCTCAAGCTTTTGTCTCTGGATTTTGTGTCAACGGTGGCCGTGGAATGTCGGGGTGCCCTCAAGGGCCATGGACAATTCTTTCTCTGGTGATTTGGCCTGATCCCAAGGGGTTGGGATTATTCTGTGGATGGGAAGAGTCCTTTCTGTATTTTTTTTTTTTTTTTACCTCAGGTGTTCTACCAAAGAGGGATTCCAGAGTAGAGACCTGAGTAGGGGTGACTAGACATCTCGAACTCTGGTTGAGATTGGGGGACTAGGGGCTTGGCAAGCCCCATATGTGGGCTGTTGTTCCAGTCACTAAGAGGCTTTACATGAGGATAGGGCTCACACTGAGGGTCACAATGTGTGTTTGTGCAAATTGTGGCCTTCAGGGATAGGTGGGGCCTCATAGTCCATGCTGCTTTCTCCTACTATGAACAATGGACAACATGCCAACCACTAGGTTACTTGCCAAGGCGAAGGAGAAGTTCTGATTCTTGCATCACGTTCACTCCTGAGCAGTGAGTGGAGATAAGGCCTAGGTTCTGAAGGTGAAAACTGAGGTTGGGTAGAGATGATGGCCTAAAGCCATTGTGGGTGTGATATGCTCTGTGTACGGCCAGCTTTCTGGGTGTTGGACTGGAGGTCTGCCCTCAGGCTGTGTCAGACAGGGCTTTAGTGCACAGGTTAGACTGTATAATTGGGGTATGGTCGCGTGGCATGCAGGTTGTTACACATTTGGCATTTCCGGTTAGCCCTATAGGGCAACATTTTTCTTCTGGAGGGCAGGCAGAGTGCTGCATTGTGTCTCCAGAATTGCCAAACTGGAGGGGTGTGGCCAGGATTGTGAGGAAGGAAGTCTGAAAACACAAGCTAGCACGAGTTTTGGGGCCAAGAGCATGGCAGGCCCACTCTGCAGAGGCTGAATCGAGATCTCCTGCAGGTGAGGTCAGGGCGAGTATCAGATGTTGCCTCAAGCTGGAGTTTGTGTCCATGACGGCCCCTTCCTGAAGGGGGTGGGGGCGTCATGAGGCCAGGGAGGTTTCCCTACGCTGGGAGTTGTGAGCTGCTCCAAACTTCAAAGTTTCCTTCTTCAGGACAGTCGAGTACTATTGGATGGTTCCAGGATGCCCCATACAGAAAGACTCGAGAGCAGGGGCCTAAGCATGGATGCCGAGACACGCCAACTCACCTTCCCATTGCTTGGTCGAGGCAAGGCATGCTCAATCTGCGGGCTCTTGGGTGAGCTACCCAGAAGGCTGAGTTTAAATGGACTCTCCTGAAAATGAGTCATAATGTGGGTTGGTGGCCATGGAGACCTTGGAATGTGGCAGTAGCTAAGGGACTCGGCAGGATTCTCCAACCCGAAGGGCTTGACACAACTCCAACAAGGAAGCTTCCCATGTGGAGATGAGAGGTCTTCTGTCTGGTGCCTCAGGAAAGCCCCGTATGCTGGTCTTCGAACCCAGGCATCTGAGGAGTGATACCTGGACACCAAAGCAAGAGTTCATAATAGGGCCTAGGGGCCTGTCTGGTTCAATCTTCTGTCTCTGCGGATATCTGTCTGTGTGTCTGCATGGAGGTAGTAGTTGCTCAGCTTGTGTCATAATGCCCCTATTTGTCCAGTGCGGCTTGCGGTAGTGGGATGTCCTTGGGGACCTTGAGGTTTCTACTATTTTGTAGAGTTGTGGCCAATGGAATGGGCAGATTCTTAGGAGAGAGCAGGCACAGTTCTGTGGTGTGGCTCCAGAGACCCCAGCCTGGAGGCTGTGTGGGCCATGGCTGTGCAGACAGACATCCAAAAACCCTAACTCAGCTCAGGTTTGGGGCCGAGGTTACGGCAGGCCTGATCTACAGACCATGAGGGGAGCTCCTCTGGATATGAAAGAAGGGTGAGAGGGAGGCAGTCGCTCAGGCTTTTGTCTCTGGATGTTTTGTCCACAATGGCCGTTTAATGTAGGAGTTGCCTCATGGGTCGTAGAAGTCTAACTCTCTGGTAGTTTGTCCAGCCCCCAAGAGTTTGGGGTCATTCTGTGGGAAGGGAAGTGTCCTGTTTTCTGCTTCATGTGTCCCCCCAGTAGAGGGATTCTAGAGCATAGCAATGGGTACTGACAACTGGAATACTCGCCCTCTGGTTAAGCGTGGGGGCCTATGGATATGACAAGCCCCATATGCAGGATCTTGGTCCAGAAACTGAGAGGCGTTACTTTAATACGGGACTCACGCTACAGGTCACAATGCATGTCTGTGCCCTAGGCGGCCCTCAAGCACTGGCGTGGCCTTTCGGACAATGTAGGTTTTCCCACATAGAACGTTGGACAACATGCCAACCACAAGGTTTCTGGCCATGGGGAAGGAGGAATTCTAATTTCTGCATCACGTTCACCCCTGGGCTGTGATTGGAGATAAGGTCTAGGTTCTGAAGCCTGAAAACCGGGGTTGGGAAGAGATGACGACCTACAGCCATAGCGGGTCCTATGTGTCCAGGTTGGGGCCAGCTGTCTGGGTGTCGTTTGGGAAGTCTTGTCTCAGGCTGTGCCAGACAGTGCATTAGAATACAGTGTGGGCTGTATAATTGCTTTACAATCGAGTGGCATGCATTAGAAAATCATTTGGGGTTTCTTATTAGCAGCATAGGGCAAAGTTTTTCTTCTGGAGGGCAGGCAGAGTGCTGCATTGTGGCTTCGGAATTCCCAAACTGGAGGGCTTGTGGGCCAGGAGAGTGAGGACGGAAGTCTGAGAACACAAGCTAGGCTTAGGTTTCGGGGCAAGGACATGGCAGGCACACTCTGCAGAGCTGAATTGAGATCTCATGGGTCTGAAGTCAGGTCGAGGTTCAGACTTTGGCTCAGGTTTGAGTTTCTGTCCATGTTGGCCCCTTCAGGAAGGGGGGGCATTATGAGGCCATGGGGGTTTTCCCACTATTGGAGTTGTGAGATGCTCCAAACCGCAAGGATTCCTTCTGTGGGACAATTAAGATTTGTTGGATGGCTCCAGGACGTCTTATAAGGTATTTTTCCAGAACAGGGTTCTAAGTATGGATGCCTGGGCAGCCAGCCTCACATTCCAATTGTCTCCTAGCAACAAGCAACGTTTGATCTGCTGTCTTGGGGTAGCAACAGAGGGGGCTGAGTTGAAATGGACTTTCCTGAGAATGGTCTTAACGTTGGTTTGAGTCCATGGAGACCTTGGTATGGGGCAGTGGCACCAGGGCCCTGAAGGATTCTCCTAACCAGAGGTTATGACAAAGCTCCAATGAGCAAGTTTTCCATGGGGATACGAGATTTGTTTTTAATGGTGCCTCAGGAAACCACCATATGCTGGTATTGGAAACGAGGCCTCTGAGGAGAGATACCTGGAAACCAAAGCAATGGATCTGATTAGGGCCTAGGGGCCTGTCCGGTTCAATATTCTTCTCTGGGGACATCTGTTGTCTGAGTGGAGGTAGTTGCTCAGCTGGTTTGAGATCACCCCTGTTTGTCCTGGGCGGCCTACACTATTGGGATGGCCTCGGTGACTTTGGAGGTTTTTCCTCATTTGCAAGGTTGTGGCCAATGGAATGGGAAGAATTCCCTTGAAAGGGAAGTACAGTCCTGAGGTGTGGCTCCAGGGACCCAAGTGTGGAGCGTGTGTGGTCCAGGGCTATTTGGACAAAAGTCTGAAAACGCAAACTCCACTTAGGTTGGGGGATGTAGGTATGGCCGGCCCGATCTATAGACCGTGAGGAGAACTCTTCGGGATATGAACAAAGGGCGAATGTAAGGTGCTTGCTCATGCTTTTTTTTTTTTTTTTCTGGAAATGTGTCACCGATTGCCATGGAATGTCGGGGTGTCCTCATGGGCCATCGATGAGGCTCCCTTTCTGGGGATTTGACCTGATCCCAAGAGTTTGGGGTCATTCTGTGGGAAGGGAAGAGGCCTTTCTGTATTTTTTTGTTTATTTTTTTTTGTTTTTGTTTTTGTTTTGTTTTTTTTTTTTACCTCAGGTGGACCACCAAATGAGGGATTCCAGAGCAGAGTCGTGGGTTGGGGCAACTGGACAACCAGACCTCTGGTTAACATTGGGACCTAAGAACATGGCAAGCCCCAGATGCAGGAGATTTTGATTCAGCCTCTGCAGAGTGGGCCTGCTCTGCCCTTGGTTCCAATCCTCACACTAGCTTGTGTTTTCAGACTTCCGTCCTCACACTCCTGGCCCACAAACCCTCCCTACTGGGAATTCTGGGGCCACAATGAAGCACTGTGCCTGCCTGCCAAGAGAAAAACATTGTCTATGGCGCTGCCCAGAAACCCCAAATGAGGATCAAACTGCTTGGCCCTCGGCAACACCCCAATTGCATAGGCTACCTTAAACAGTGATGCTCTGTCGCAAATAGCCTGAGCACAGACCTTCCAACAGACACCGACACAGCTGGCTGCACACCCAGCACATTGGACCCGCCACTGCCTTAGGCCACCATCCATTCCCAACCTGGGTTTTCAGTCATCGGAACCTAGACCTTATCTCCAATCCCTGCACAGGGGGGAACCTGATGCACAAGTCAGAACCCCTCCTTCCCCCTGGCAAGAAACCCTGCTGCTGGCAGTGAGTCAAACCTTCAGTGTAGGAGAAAACGGCATGGCCCATGAGGCCACGCCCAAGCGTGAGGGCCGCCTTGGGCACAAACACACATTGTGTCCCTCAGCGTGAGTACCTTATTCAAGTAACGCCTCTCAGTGACTGGACCAAGAGCCCGCATATGTGGCTTGCCATGCCCATAGGCACCCAGGACTAACTAGATGGTGTGTATTCCAGTTGAGGGAACCCACTGCTGTGCTCTAGAGTCCCTCTCCTGGGGGTTCCCCTGTGGCAGGAAACAGTACTCTTCATTCCCACAGAATGAACACAAACACTTGGGAGCTTGGACAATCCCCCGAGAGGAAGGCTCTTCCTCGGCCTCTGAGACAACCCCTACCCTGACCGGACACTGTAAACGCAACACCCAGAGACAAAATCCTGAGTGACTGCCTCCCACTTGCCCTACTTTGATTTCCAGAGGATCTCCCCTCACGGACTAGAGATCAGGCCTGCCAACACATTGGCCCCTAGCTGAGCCAAGTTTGCTTTTTCAGACATCTGTCCCCACAGCCCTGGCAAACAGAGCCTCTAGGCTGGGTCCTCTGGAGCCATACCACAGGACCGTGCCTGCTCTCTCCTGGGAAACTGTGTCCATTCCTTTGGCCACACACCTCCAGAATATGAGAAACCTCAAGGCCTCCGAGGACATCCCACTACTGGGAGCCTCACTGGACTCACAGGGGCATTCGGACACAAGCTGAGCAGCTACATCCATGAATGCATGCACACAGATGACAACAGAGATAGAAGGTTGAGCCGGACAGGCCTTTAGGCCGTAGTCTCAACTCTTACTTTGGTTTCCAGGTGTCACTCCTCAGAGGCTTTGGTTCGAAGAACAGGGTATGAGGCTTTCCTGAGGCACGGAACAGAACTCCTCTCGTCTCCACATGGGAAGTTTCCTTGTTGGAGCCGTGTCAAACACCTCATGTTGGAGAATCCTGCAGAGTCCCTGAGCCACCTCCACATTCCAAGGTCTCCCAGGCCACCAAGCCACAGTAGGACTCATCTTCAGGAGAGTCCATTTCAACTCTCCCCTCTGGGTAGCTCACCCAGGAGCCCGCAGATTGAGCCTGCCTTGTCCTGACTAAAGAGTGGGAATATGAGGTGGCGTTCCCAGGCATCCATGCTTAGACACCTGCTCTCGAGTCTTTCCATATGGGGCCTCTTGGAACCATCCAATAGGACTCGACTGTCGTGCAGAAGGTAACCTTCAGTTTTGGAGCAGTTCACAAATCCCATCGTAGGCAAAACTTTCTGGCCTCATGAAGCCCCCACACCCTTCAGGAAGAGGCCATGCTGGACAAGAACTCTAGCCTGAGGCACGTCTCATAGTTGACATGACCTCAGTGCAGGAGATCCCGATTCAGCCTCTGCAGAGTGGGCATGCCGTGACCTCGGTCCCAAACCTCACGCTAGCTTGTGTTTTCAGACTTCCTTCCTCACACTCCTGGCAAACAAGCCCTCCGGACTAGGAACTCCAGAACCAAAACCCAGCCCAGTGTCTGCCCAACGGAAGAAAAACGTTTCCCTGTGGGGCTCTCTAGAAAACCCAGATGAGGATCAACCTGCTCGGGCCTCGACGGTACCCGAACTGGATAGGCTGCTCTGGGCACTCATGCTCTGCCTGACACAGCCTGAAGCCAGACGTCCAGACAGACAAGGAGACAGCTGGCCGCACACCCAGCACTTCGGACACGCCATGGTCTTATGCCGTCACCTCATCCTAACCTTGGTTTTCAGATATCTGAACCTAGACATTATATCAATTCTCCACACAGCTGGGTATAGCAAGCACAAAACAGAACTCCCCCTTCCCCATGGCTGTCAAGCTTGCTCTTGGCATGGAGTCACACCTTCAGGGTGGGAGAAACCTTCATGGCCCCTGATGCCACGCCCAAACTTGAGTGCTGCTTGGGCACAAATTCACACTGTGATCCTCAGCATGAGCCCCATGTCAAAGAAAGGCCTGTCAGGGCCTGGACCAAGAGCCCACATATGGGGCTTGCCAAGCCCCTATGCACCCAATCCTCACCACGGTTTGAATTTTCCAGTCGCCCCGCCCGTACCTGGAGCTCTGCTCTGGAATCCCTTTCTTGGAGAGACCCATGAGCCAGACAACACGACTCCACCCTTCCCACAAAATGACCCCAAACTCTTGGGAGCTGGGACAAATCCCCAGAGAGGGATACTCGTCCACAGTACCTGAGGCTACCGCTCCAATCCACGGCTATCCCGGACACAACATCCAGAGACAAAAGCCTGAAGGAACGCCTCCCACTCGCCCTTGTTTCAGAGGCCCAGGAGCTCCCTCTCGGGCTGTACATCCGGCCTGCCATACCCTAGGCGCCACTCATAAGCTGAGTTTGTGTATTCAGACTTCTGTGCCCACAGCCTGGACCCACACACCTCCAGGCTAGGGCCTCTAGGGCCACAGCGAAAGATTGTGCCTGCCCTCTCCAAGGAAAGTGTGCCCAGTCCATTGACCACAACACTACAGGTTAGGGAAAAGCTCCAAGGCCCCTGAGGCCATCAATAGTGTAGGCCCCCCTGGACTAAGAGGGGCTCTCTGACACCAGCGGAGCAACTATCTCCACTTAGACTCTCAGACAGTGTCCCCAGAGACAGAAGGTTGAAATGGACAGGCCCCCAGGCCCTAATCTGAACCTTAGCTTTGGTTTCCATGTTTCCGTTCTCAGAGGACTGTTTTCGTAGACCAGCACATGGGGCTTTTCTGAGGCACCAAACCAAACATCTCTCATCTCCACATGGGCAGCTTTCTTACTGGGATGTATCAAACACTTCAGGTAGGAGAGTTCCGCAGGGCCACTGAACAACCAGCACATTCCAAGGTCTCCATGGACCCAAACGCACATTATGACGCATCCTCAGGAGAGGCCATTTCAACTCAGCCCCCTGGGTCGCGTGTTCCAGAGGCAGCAGATCAAACATATCTTGTCGCTAATAGCCAATGGGAATGCGAGGCATGCTGTACAGGGATCCATCCTTCGAACCCTGCTCTCCAGTCCTTCCATATGGTATGTCCTGGAGCCATGCAACAGGACTCGAATGTCCCGCAGAAGGAAACCTTGTGGTTTGGGGCAACCTCCAAACTCAGCGTGGGAAAACTTCCTTGGCCTCATGAGGCCCCCACTTCATGAAGGTGCCATCATGGACACATACTCCAGCCTCAGCCAACGTCTGATCCTCAGCCTGACTTCAGATGCAGGAGATTTTGATTCAGCCTCTGCAGAGTGGGCCTGCTCTGCCCTTGGTTCCAATCCTCACACGAGCTTGTGTTTTCAGACTTCCGTCCTCACACTCCTGGCCCACAAACCCTCCCTACTGGGAATTCTGGGGCCACAATGAAGCACTGTGCCTGCCTCCCAAGAGAAAAACATTGTCTATGGCGCTGCCCAGAAACCCCAAATGAGGATCAAACTGCTTGGCCCTCGGCAACACCCCAATTGCATAGGCTACCTTAAACAGTGATGCTCTGTCGCAAATAGCCTGAGCCCAGACCTTCCAACAGACACCGACACAGCTGGCTGCACACCCAGCACATTGGACCCGCCACTGCCTTAGGCCACCATCCATTCCCAACCTGGGTTTTCAGTCATCGGAACCTAGACCTTATCTCCAATCCCTGCACAGGGGGGAACCTGATGCACAAGTCAGAACCCCTCCTTCCCCCTGGCAAGAAACCTTGCTGCTGGCAGTGAGTCAAACCTTCAGTGTAGGAGAAAACGGCATGGCCCATGAGGCCACGCCCAAGCGTGAGGGCCGCCTTGGGCACAAACACACATTGTGACCCTCAGCGTGAGTACCTTATTCAAGTAACGCCTCTCAGTGACTGGACCAAGAGCCCGCATATGTGGCTTGCCATGCCCATAGGCACCCAGGACTAACTAGGTGGTGTGTATTCCAGTTGAGGGAACCCACTGCTGTGCTCTAGAGTCCCTCTCCTGGGGGGTCCCTGTGGCAGAAATCAGTAATCTTCATTCCCACAGAATGAACACAAACACTTGGGAGCTTGGACAATCCCCTGAGAGGAAGGCTCTTCCTCGGCCTGTGAGACTACCCCTACCCTGACCGGACACTGTAAACGCAACACCCAGAGACAAAATCCTGAGTGAATGCCTCCCACTTGCCCTACTTTGATTTCCAGAGGATCTCCCCTCACGGACTAGAGATCAGGCCTGCCAACACATTGGCCCCTAGCTGAGCCAAGTTTGCTTTTTCAGACATCTGTTCCCACAGCCCTGGCAAACACAGCCTCTAGGCTGGGTCCTCTGGAGCCATACCACAGGACCGTGCCTGCTCTCTCCTGGGAAACTGTGTCCATTCCTTTGGCCACACACCTCCAGAATATGAGAAACCTCAAGGCCTCCGAGGACATCCCACTACTGGGAGCCTCACTGGACTCACAGGGGCATTCGGACACAAGCTGAGCAGCCACATCCATGAATGCATGCACACAGATGACAACAGAGATAGAAGGTTGAGCCGGACAGGCCTTTAGGCCGTAGTCTCAACTCTTACTTTGGTTTCCAGGTGTCACTCCTCAGAGGCTTTGGTTCGAAGAACAGGGTATGGGGCTTTCCTGAGGCACGGAACAGAACTCCTCTCGTCTCCACATGGGAAGTTTCCTTGTTGGAGCCGTGTCAAACACCTCATGTTGGAGAATCCTGCAGAGTCCCTGAGCCACCTCCACATTCCAAGGTCTCCCAGGCCACCAAGCCACAGTAGGACTCATCTTCAGGAGAGTCCATTTCAACTCTCCCCTCTGGGTAGCTCACCCAGGAGCCCGCAGATTGAGCCTGCCTTGTCCTGACTAAAGAGTGGGAATATGAGGTGGCGTTCCCAGGCATCCATGCTTAGACACCTGCTCTCGAGTCTTTCCATATGGGGCCTCTTGGAACCATCCAATAGGACTCGACTGTCGTGCAGAAGGTAACCTTCAGTTTTGGAGCAGTTCACAAATCCCATCGTAGGCAAAACTTTCTGGCCTCATGAAGCCCCCACACCCTTCAGGAAGAGGCCATGCTGGACAAGAACTCTAGCCTGAGGCACGTCTCATAGTTGACATGACCTCAGTGCAGGAGATCCCGATTCAGCCTCTGCAGAGTGGGCATGCCGTGACCTCGGTCCCAAACCTCACGCTAGCTTGTGTTTTCAGACTTCCTTCCTCACACTCCTGGCAAACAAGCCCTCCGGACTAGGAACTCCAGAACCAAAACCCAGCCCAGTGTCTGCCCAACGGAAGAAAAACGTTTCCCTGTGGGGCTCTCCAGAAAACCCAGATGAGGATCAACCTGCTCGGGCCTCGACGGTACCCGAACTGGATAGGCTGCTCTGGGCACTCATGCTCTGCCTGACACAGCCTGAAGCCAGACGTCCAGACAGACAAGGAGACAGCTGGCCGCACACCCAGCACTTCGGACACGCCATGGTCTTATGCCGTCACCTCATCCTAACCTTGGTTTTCAGATATCTGAACCTAGACATTATATCAATTCTCCACACAGCTGGGTATAGCAAGCACAAAACAGAACTCCCCATTCCCCATGGCTGTCAAGCTTGCTCTTGGCATGGAGTCACACCTTCAGGGTGGGAGAAACCTTCATGGCCCCTGATGCCACGCCCAAACTTGAGTGCTGCTTGGGCACAAATTCACACTGTGATCCTCAGCATGAGCCCCATGTCAAAGAAAGGCCTGTCAGGGCCTGGACCAAGAGCCCACATATGGGGCTTGCCAAGCCCCTATGCACCCAATCCTCACCACGGTTTGAATTTTCCAGTCGCCCCGCCCGTACCTGGAGCTCTGCTCTGGAATCCCTTTCTTGGAGAGACCCATGAGCCAGACAACACGACTCCACCCTTCCCACAAAATGACCCCAAACTCTTGGGAGCTGGGACAAATCCCCAGAGAGGGATACTCGTCCACAGTACCTGAGGCCACCGCTCCAATCCACGGCTATCCCGGACACAACATCCAGAGACAAAAGCCTGAAGGAACGCCTCCCACTCGCCCTTGTTTCAGAGGCCCAGGAGCTCCCTCTCGGGCTGTACATCCGGCCTGCCATACCCTAGGCGCCACTCATAAGCTGAGTTTGTGTATTCAGACTTCTGTGCCCACAGCCTGGACCCACACACCTCCAGGCTAGGGCCTCTAGGGCCACAGCGAAAGATTGTGCCTGCCCTCTCCAAGGAAAGTGTTCCCAGTCCATTGACCACAACACTACAGGTTAGGGAAAAGCTCCAAGGCCCCTGAGGACATCAATAGTGTAGGCCCCCCTGGACTAAGAGGGGCTCTCTGACACCAGCGGAGCAACTATCTCCACTTAGACTCTCAGACAGTGTCCCCAGAGACAGAAGGTTGAAATGGACAGGCCCCCAGGCCCTAATCTGAACCTTAGCTTTGGTTTCCATGTTTCCGTTCTCAGAGGACTGTTTTCGTAGACCAGCACATGGGGCTTTTCTGAGGCACCAAACCAAACATCTCTCATCTCCACATGGGCAGCTTTCTTACTGGGATGTATCAAACACTTCAGGTAGGAGAGTTCCGCAGGGCCACTGAACAACCAGCACATTCCAAGGTCTCCACGGACCCAAACGCACATTATGACGCATCCTCAGGAGAGGCCATTTCAACTCAGCCCCCTGGGTCGCGTGTTCCAGAGGCAGCAGATCAAACATATCTTGTCGCTAATAGCCAATGGGAATGCGAGGCATGCTGTACAGGGATCCATCCTTCGAACCCTGCTCTCCAGTCCTTCCATATGGTATGTCCTGGAGCCATGCAACAGGACTCGAATGTCCCGCAGAAGGAAACCTTGTGGTTTGGGGCAACCTCCAAACTCAGCGTGGGAAAACTTCCTTGGCCTCATGAGGCCCCCACTTCATGAAGGTGCCATCATGGACACATACTCCAGCCTCAGCCAACGTCTGATCCTCAGCCTGACTTCAGATGCAGGAGATTTTGATTCAGCCTCTGCAGAGTGGGCCTGCTCTGCCCTTGGTTCCAATCCTCACACTAGCTTGTGTTTTCAGACTTCCGTCCTCACACTCCTGGCCCACAAACCCTCCCTACTGGGAATTCTGGGGCCACAGTGAAGCACTGTGCCTGCCTCCCAAGAGAAAAACATTGTCTATGGCGCTGCCCAGAAACCCCAAATGAGGATCAAACTGCTTGGCCCTCGGCAACACCCCAATTGCATAGGCTACCTTAAACAGTGATGCTCTGTCGCAAATAGCCTGAGCCCAGACCTTCCAACAGACACCGACACAGCTGGCTGCACACCCAGCACATTGGACCCGCCACTGCCTTAGGCCACCATCCATTCCCAACCTGGGTTTTCAGTCATCGGAACCTAGACCTTATCTCCAATCCCTGCACAGGGGGGGACCTGATGCACAAGTCAGAACCCCTCCTTCCCCCTGGCAAGAAACCTTGCTGCTGGCAGTGAGTCAAACCTTCAGTGTAGGAGAAAACGGCATGGCCCATGAGGCCACGCCCAAGCGTGAGGGCCGCCTTGGGCACAAACACACATTGTGACCCTCAGCGTGAGTACCTTATTCAAGTAACGCCTCTCAGTGACTGGACCAAGAGCCCGCATATGTGGCTTGCCATGCCCATAGGCACCCAGGACTAACTAGGTGGTGTGTATTCCAGTTGAGGGAACCCACTGCTGTGCTCTAGAGTCCCTCTCCTGGGGGGTCCCTGTGGCAGAAATCAGTAATCTTCATTCCCACAGAATGAACACAAACACTTGGGAGCTTGGACAATCCCCTGAGAGGAAGGCTCTTCCTCGGCCTGTGAGACTACCCCTACCCTGACCGGACACTGTAAACGCAACACCCAGAGACAAAATCCTGAGTGAATGCCTCCCACTTGCCCTACTTTGATTTCCAGAGGATCTCCCCTCACGGACTAGAGATCAGGCCTGCCAACACATTGGCCCCTAGCTGAGCCAAGTTTGCTTTTTCAGACATCTGTTCCCACAGCCCTGGCAAACACAGCCTCTAGGCTGGGTCCTCTGGAGCCATACCACAGGACCGTGCCTGCTCTCTCCTGGGAAACTGTGTCCATTCCTTTGGCCACACACCTCCAGAATATGAGAAACCTCAAGGCCTCCGAGGACATCCCACTACTGGGAGCCTCACTGGACTCACAGGGGCATTCGGACACAAGCTGAGCAGCCACATCCATGAATGCATGCACACAGATGACAACAGAGATAGAAGGTTGAGCCGGACAGGCCTTTAGGCCGTAGTCTCAACTCTTACTTTGGTTTCCAGGTGTCACTCCTCAGAGGCTTTGGTTCGAAGAACAGGGTATGGGGCTTTCCTGAGGCACGGAACAGAACTCCTCTCGTCTCCACATGGGAAGTTTCCTTGTTGGAACCGTGTCAAACACCTCATGTTGGAGAATCCTGCAGAGTCCCTGAGCCACCTCCACATTCCAAGGTCTCCCAGGCCACCAAGCCACAGTAGGACTCATCTTCAGGAGAGTCCATTTCAACTCTCCCCTCTGGGTAGCTCACCCAGGAGCCCGCAGATTGAGCCTGCCTTGTCCTGACTAAAGAGTGGGAATATGAGGTGGCGTTCCCAGGCATCCATGCTTAGACACCTGCTCTCGAGTCTTTCCATATGGGGCCTCTTGGAACCATCCAATAGGACTCGACTGTCGTGCAGAAGGTAACCTTCAGTTTTGGAGCAGTTCACAAATCCCATCGTAGGCAAAACTTTCTGGCCTCATGAAGCCCCCACACCCTTCAGGAAGAGGCCATGCTGGACAAGAACTCTAGCCTGAGGCACGTCTCATAGTTGACATGACCTCAGTGCAGGAGATCCCGATTCAGCCTCTGCAGAGTGGGCATGCCGTGACCTCGGTCCCAAACCTCACGCTAGCTTGTGTTTTCAGACTTCCTTCCTCACACTCCTGGCAAACAAGCCCTCCGGACTAGGAACTCCAGAACCAAAACCCAGCCCAGTGTCTGCCCAACGGAAGAAAAACGTTTCCCTGTGGGGCTCTCCAGAAAACCCAGATGAGGATCAACCTGCTCGGGCCTCGACGGTACCCGAACTGGATAGGCTGCTCTGGGCACTCATGCTCTGCCTGACACAGCCTGAAGCCAGACGTCCAGACAGACAAGGAGACAGCTGGCCGCACACCCAGCACTTCGGACACGCCATGGTCTTATGCCGTCACCTCATCCTAACCTTGGTTTTCAGATATCTGAACCTAGACATTATATCAATTCTCCACACAGCTGGGTATAGCAAGCACAAAACAGAACTCCCCATTCCCCATGGCTGTCAAGCTTGCTCTTGGCATGGAGTCACACCTTCAGGGTGGGAGAAACCTTCATGGCCCCTGATGCCACGCCCAAACTTGAGTGCTGCTTGGGCACAAATTCACACTGTGATCCTCAGCATGAGCCCCATGTCAAAGAAAGGCCTGTCAGGGCCTGGACCAAGAGCCCACATATGGGGCTTGCCAAGCCCCTATGCACCCAATCCTCACCACGGTTTGAATTTTCCAGTCGCCCCGCCCGTACCTGGAGCTCTGCTCTGGAATCCCTTTCTTGGAGAGACCCATGAGCCAGACAACACGACTCCACCCTTCCCACAAAATGACCCCAAACTCTTGGGAGCTGGGACAAATCCCCAGAGAGGGATACTCGTCCACAGTACCTGAGGCCACCGCTCCAATCCACGGCTATCCCGGACACAACATCCAGAGACAAAAGCCTGAAGGAACGCCTCCCACTCGCCCTTGTTTCAGAGGCCCAGGAGCTCCCTCTCGGGCTGTACATCCGGCCTGCCATACCCTAGGCGCCACTCATAAGCTGAGTTTGTGTATTCAGACTTCTGTGCCCACAGCCTGGACCCACACACCTCCAGGCTAGGGCCTCTAGGGCCACAGCGAAAGATTGTGCCTGCCCTCTCCAAGGAAAGTGTTCCCAGTCCATTGACCACAACACTACAGGTTAGGGAAAAGCTCCAAGGCCCCTGAGGCCATCAATAGTGTAGGCCCCCCTGGACTAAGAGGGGCTCTCTGACACCAGCGGAGCAACTATCTCCACTTAGACTCTCAGACAGTGTCCCCAGAGACAGAAGGTTGAAATGGACAGGCCCCCAGGCCCTAATCTGAACCTTAGCTTTGGTTTCCATGTTTCCGTTCTCAGAGGACTGTTTTCGTAGACCAGCACATGGGGCTTTTCTGAGGCACCAAACCAAACATCTCTCATCTCCACATGGGCAGCTTTCTTACTGGGATGTATCAAACACTTCAGGTAGGAGAGTTCCGCAGGGCCACTGAACAACCAGCACATTCCAAGGTCTCCACGGACCCAAACGCACATTATGACGCATCCTCAGGAGAGGCCATTTCAACTCAGCCCCCTGGGTCGCGTGTTCCAGAGGCAGCAGATCAAACATATCTTGTCGCTAATAGCCAATGGGAATGCGAGGCATGCTGTACAGGGATCCATCCTTCGAACCCTGCTCTCCAGTCCTTCCATATGGTATGTCCTGGAGCCATGCAACAGGACTCGAATGTCCCGCAGAAGGAAACCTTGTGGTTTGGGGCAACCTCCAAACTCAGCGTGGGAAAACTTCCTTGGCCTCATGAGGCCCCCACTTCATGAAGGTGCCATCATGGACACATACTCCAGCCTCAGCCAACGTCTGATCCTCAGCCTGACTTCAGATGCAGGAGATTTTGATTCAGCCTCTGCAGAGTGGGCCTGCTCTGCCCTTGGTTCCAATCCTCACACTAGCTTGTGTTTTCAGACTTCCGTCCTCACACTCCTGGCCCACAAACCCTCCCTACTGGGAATTCTGGGGCCACAGTGAAGCACTGTGCCTGCCTCCCAAGAGAAAAACATTGTCTATGGCGCTGCCCAGAAACCCCAAATGAGGATCAAACTGCTTGGCCCTCGGCAACACCCCAATTGCATAGGCTACCTTAAACAGTGATGCTCTGTCGCCAATAGCCTGAGCCCAGACCTTCCAACAGACACCGACACAGCTGGCTGCACACCCAGCACATTGGACCCGCCACTGCCTTAGGCCACCATCCATTCCCAACCTGGGTTTTCAGTCATCGGAACCTAGACCTTATCTCCAATCCCTGCACAGGGGGGGACCTGATGCACAAGTCAGAACCCCTCCTTCCCCCTGGCAAGAAACCTTGCTGCTGGCAGTGAGTCAAACCTTCAGTGTAGGAGAAAACGGCATGGCCCATGAGGCCACGCCCAAGCGTGAGGGCCGCCTTGGGCACAAACACACATTGTGACCCTCAGCGTGAGTACCTTATTCAAGTAACGCCTCTCAGTGACTGGACCAAGAGCCCGCATATGTGGCTTGCCATGCCCATAGGCACCCAGGACTAACTAGATGGTGTGTATTCCAGTTGAGGGAACCCACTGCTGTGCTCTAGAGTCCCTCTCCTGGGGGGTCCCCTGTGGCAGAAAACAGTACTCTTCATTCCCACAGAATGAACACCAACACTTGGGAGCTTGGACAATCCCCCGAGAGGAAGGCTCTTCCTCGGCCTCTGAGACAACCCCTACCCTGACGGGACACTGTAAACGCAACACCCAGAGACAAAATCCTGAGTGACTGCCTCCCACTTGCCCTACTTTGATTTCCAGAGGATCTCCCCTCACGGACTAGAGATCAGGCCTGCCATTACATTGGCCCCTAGCTGAGCCAAGTTTGCTTTTTCAGACATCTGTCCCCACAGCCCTGGCAAACAGAGCCTCTAGGCTGGGTCCTCTGGAGCCATACCACAGGACCGTGCCTGCTCTCTCCTGGGAAACTGTGTCCATTCCTTTGGCCACACACCTCCAGAATATGAGAAACCTCAAGGCCTCCGAGGACATCCCACTACTGGGAGCCTCACTGGACTCACAGGGGCATTCGGACACAAGCTGAGCAGCTACATCCATGAATGCATGCACACAGATGACAACAGAGATAGAAGGTTGAGCCGGACAGGCCTTTAGGCCGTAGTCTCAACTCTTACTTTGGTTTCCAGGTGTCACTCCTCAGAGGCTTTGGTTCGAAGAACAGGGTATGGGGCTTTCCTGAGGCACGGAACAGAACTCCTCTCGTCTCCACATGGGAAGTTTCCTTGTTGGAGCCGTGTCAAACACCTCATGTTGGAGAATCCTGCAGAGTCCCTGAGCCACCTCCACATTCCAAGGTCTCCCAGGCCACCAAGCCACAGTAGGACTCATCTTCAGGAGAGTCCATTTCAACTCTCCCCTCTGGGTAGCTCACCCAGGAGCCCGCAGATTGAGCCTGCCTTGTCCTGACTAAAGAGTGGGAATATGAGGTGGCGTTCCCAGGCATCCATGCTTAGACACCTGCTCTCGAGTCTTTCCATATGGGGCCTCTTGGAACCATCCAATAGGACTCGACTGTCGTGCAGAAGGTAACCTTCAGTTTTTGGAGCAGTTCACAAATCCCATCGTAGGCAAAACTTTCTGGCCTCATGAAGCCCCCACACCCTTCAGGAAGAGGCCATGCTGGACAAGAACTCTAGCCTGAGGCACGTCTCATAGTTGACATGACCTCAGTGCAGGAGATCCCGATTCAGCCTCTGCAGAGTGGGCATGCCGTGACCTCGGTCCCAAACCTCACGCTAGCTTGTGTTTTCAGACTTCCTTCCTCACACTCCTGGCAAACAAGCCCTCCGGACTAGGAACTCCAGAACCAAAACCCAGCCCAGTGTCTGCCCAACGGAAGAAAAACGTTTCCCTGTGGGGCTCTCCAGAAACCCAGATGAGGATCAACCTGCTCGGGCCTCGACGGTACCCGAACTGGATAGGCTGCTCTGGGCACTCATGCTCTGCCTGACACAGCCTGAAGCCAGACGTCCAGACAGACAAGGAGACAGCTGGCCGCACACCCAGCACTTCGGACACGCCATGGTCTTATGCCGTCACCTCATCCTAACCTTGGTTTTCAGATATCTGAACCTAGACATTATATCAATTCTCCACACAGCTGGGTATAGCAAGCACAAAACAGAACTCCCCCTTCCCCATGGCTGTCAAGCTTGCTCTTGGCATGGAGTCACACCTTCAGGGTGGGAGAAACCTTCATGGCCCCTGATGCCACGCCCAAACTTGAGTGCTGCTTGGGCACAAATTCACACTGTGATCCTCAGCATGAGCCCCATGTCAAAGAAAGGCCTGTCAGGGCCTGGACCAAGAGCCCACATATGGGGCTTGCCAAGCCCCTATGCACCCAATCCTCACCACGGTTTGAATTTTCCAGTCGCCCCGCCCGTACCTGGAGCTCTGCTCTGGAATCCCTTTCTTGGAGAGACCCATGAGCCAGACAACACGACTCCACCCTTCCCACAAAATGACCCCAAACTCTTGGGAGCTGGGACAAATCCCCAGAGAGGGATACTCGTCCACAGTACCTGAGGCCACCGCTCCAATCCACGGCTATCCCGGACACAACATCCAGAGACAAAAGCCTGAAGGAACGCCTCCCACTCGCCCTTGTTTCAGAGGCCCAGGAGCTCCCTCTCGGGCTGTACATCCGGCCTGCCATACCCTAGGCGCCACTCATAAGCTGAGTTTGTGTATTCAGACTTCTGTGCCCACAGCCTGGACCCACACACCTCCAGGCTAGGGCCTCTAGGGCCACAGCGAAAGATTGTGCCTGCCCTCTCCAAGGAAAGTGTTCCCAGTCCATTGACCACAACACTACAGGTTAGGGAAAAGCTCCAAGGCCCCTGAGGCCATCAATAGTGTAGGCCCCCCTGGACTAAGAGGGGCTCTCTGACACCAGCGGAGCAACTATCTCCACTTAGACTCTCAGACAGTGTCCCCAGAGACAGAAGGTTGAAATGGACAGGCCCCCAGGCCCTAATCTGAACCTTAGCTTTGGTTTCCATGTTTCCGTTCTCAGAGGACTGTTTTCGTAGACCAGCACATGGGGCTTTTCTGAGGCACCAAACCAAACATCTCTCATCTCCACATGGGCAGCTTTCTTACTGGGATGTATCAAACACTTCAGGTAGGAGAGTTCCGCAGGGCCACTGAACAACCAGCACATTCCAAGGTCTCCATGGACCCAAACGCACATTATGACGCATCCTCAGGAGAGGCCATTTCAACTCAGCCCCCTGGGTCGCGTGTTCCAGAGGCAGCAGATCAAACATATCTTGTCGCTAATAGCCAATGGGAATGCGAGGCATGCTGTACAGGGATCCATCCTTCGAACCCTGCTCTCCAGTCCTTCCATATGGTATGTCCTGGAGCCATGCAACAGGACTCGAATGTCCCGCAGAAGGAAACCTTGTGGTTTGGGGCAACCTCCAAACTCAGCGTGGGAAAACTTCCTTGGCCTCATGAGGCCCCCACTTCATGAAGGTGCCATCATGGACACATACTCCAGCCTCAGCCAACGTCTGATCCTCAGCCTGACTTCAGATGCAGGAGATTTTGATTCAGCCTCTGCAGAGTGGGCCTGCTCTGCCTTGGTTCCAATCCTCACACTAGCTTGTGTTTTCAGACTTCCGTCCTCACACTCCTGGCCCACAAACCCTCCCTACTGGGAATTCTGGGGCCACAGTGAAGCACTGTGCCTGCCTCCCAAGAGAAAAACATTGTCTATGGCGCTGCCCAGAAACCCCAAATGAGGATCAAACTGCTTGGCCCTCGGCAACACCCCAATTGCATAGGCTACCTTAAACAGTGATGCTCTGTCGCAAATAGCCTGAGCCCAGACCTTCCAACAGACACCGACACAGCTGGCTGCACACCCAGCACATTGGACCCGCCACTGCCTTAGGCCACCATCCATTCCCAACCTGGGTTTTCAGTCATCGGAACCTAGACCTTATCTCCAATCCCTGCACAGGGGGGGACCTGATGCACAAGTCAGAACCCCTCCTTCCCCCTGGCAAGAAACCTTGCTGCTGGCAGTGAGTCAAACCTTCAGTGTAGGAGAAAACGGCATGGCCCATGAGGCCACGCCCAAGCGTGAGGGCCGCCTTGGGCACAAACACACATTGTGACCCTCAGCGTGAGTACCTTATTCAAGTAACGCCTCTCAGTGACTGGACCAAGAGCCCGCATATGTGGCTTGCCATGCCCATAGGCACCCAGGACTAACTAGATGGTGTGTATTCCAGTTGAGGGAACCCACTGCTGTGCTCTAGAGTCCCTCTCCTGGGGGGTCCCCTGTGGCAGAAAACAGTACTCTTCATTCCCACAGAATGAACACCAACACTTGGGAGCTTGGACAATCCCCGAGAGGAAGGCTCTTCCTCGGCCTCTGAGACAACCCCTACCCTGACGGGACACTGTAAACGCAACACCCAGAGACAAAATCCTGAATGACTGCCTCCCACTTGCCCTACTTTGATTTCCAGAGGATCTCCCCTCACGGACTAGAGATCAGGCCTGCCATTACATTGTCCCCTAGCTGAGCCAAGTTTGCTTTTTCAGACATCTGTCCCCACAGCCCTGGCAAACAGAGCCTCTAGGCTGGGTCCTCTGGAGCCATACCACAGGACCGTGCCTGCTCTCTCCTGGGAAACTGTGTCCATTCCTTTGGCCACACACCTCCAGAATATGAGAAACCTCAAGGCCTCCGAGGACATCCACTACTGGGAGCCTCACTGGACTCACAGGGGCATTCGGACACAAGCTGAGCAGCTACATCCATGAATGCATGCACACAGATGACAACAGAGATAGAAGGTTGAGCCGGACAGGCCTTTAGGCCGTAGTCTCAACTCTTACTTTGGTTTCCAGGTGTCACTCCTCAGAGGCTTTGGTTCGAAGAACAGGGTATGGGGCTTTCCTGAGGCACGGAACAGAACTCCTCTCGTCTCCACATGGGAAGTTTCCTTGTTGGAGCCGTGTCAAACACCTCATGTTGGAGAATCCTGCAGAGTCCCTGAGCCACCTCCACATTCCAAGGTCTCCCAGGCCACCAAGCCACAGTAGGACTCATCTTCAGGAGAGTCCATTTCAACTCTCCCCTCTGGGTAGCTCACCCAGGAGCCCGCAGATTGAGCCTGCCTTGTCCTGACTAAAGAGTGGGAATATGAGGTGGCGTTCCCAGGCATCCATGCTTAGACACCTGCTCTCGAGTCTTTCCATATGGGGCCTCTTGGAACCATCCAATAGGACTCGACTGTCGTGCAGAAGGTAACCTTCAGTTTTGGAGCAGTTCACAAATCCCATCGTAGGCAAAACTTTCTGGCCTCATGAAGCCCCACACCCTTCAGGAAGAGGCCATGCTGGACAAGAACTCTAGCCTGAGGCACGTCTCATAGTTGACATGACCTCAGTGCAGGAGATCCCGATTCAGCCTCTGCAGAGTGGGCATGCCGTGACCTCGGTCCCAAACCTCACGCTAGCTTGTGTTTTCAGACTTCCTTCCTCACACTCCTGGCAAACAAGCCCTCCGGACTAGGAACTCCAGAACCAAAACCCAGCCCAGTGTCTGCCCAACGGAAGAAAAACGTTTCCCTGTGGGGCTCTCCAGAAAACCCAGATGAGGATCAACCTGCTCGGGCCTCGACGGTACCCGAACTGGATAGGCTGCTCTGGGCACTCATGCTCTGCCTGACACAGCCTGAAGCCAGACGTCCAGACAGACAAGGAGACAGCTGGCCGCACACCCAGCACTTCGGACACGCCATGGTCTTATGCCGTCACCTCATCCTAACCTTGGTTTTCAGATATCTGAACCTAGACATTATATCAATTCTCCACACAGCTGGGTATAGCAAGCACAAAACAGAACTCCCCCTTCCCCATGGCTGTCAAGCTTGCTCTTGGCATGGAGTCACACCTTCAGGGTGGGAGAAACCTTCATGGCCCCTGATGCCACGCCCAAACTTGAGTGCTGCTTGGGCACAAATTCACACTGTGATCCTCAGCATGAGCCCCATGTCAAAGAAAGGCCTGTCAGGGCCTGGACCAAGAGCCCACATATGGGGCTTGCCAAGCCCCTATGCACCCAATCCTCACCACGGTTTGAATTTTCCAGTCGCCCCGCCCGTACCTGGAGCTCTGCTCTGGAATCCCTTTCTTGGAGAGACCCATGAGCCAGACAACACGACTCCACCCTTCCCACAAAATGACCCCAAACTCTTGGGAGCTGGGACAAATCCCCAGAGAGGGATACTCGTCCACAGTACCTGAGGCCACCGCTCCAATCCACGGCTATCCCGGACACAACATCCAGAGACAAAAGCCTGAAGGAACGCCTCCCACTCGCCCTTGTTTCAGAGGCCCAGGAGCTCCCTCTCGGGCTGTACATCCGGCCTGCCATACCCTAGGCGCCACTCATAAGCTGAGTTTGTGTATTCAGACTTCTGTGCCCACAGCTGGACCCAC